>NW_027440317.1:0-142480 GCF_031893055.1 Leptodactylus fuscus
TATATTCTTGTACATAGGAGGTAGTATTATAGTAGTTATATTCTTGTACATAGGAGTAGTATTATAGTAGTTATATTCTTGTACATAGGAGGTAGTATTATAGTAGTTATATTCTTGTACATAGGAGGTAGTATTATAGTAGTTATATTCTTGTACATAGGAGTAGTATTATAGTAGTTATATTCTTGTACATAGGAGTAGTATTATAGTAGTTATATTCTTGTACATAAGAGGTAGTATTATAGTAGTTATATTCTTGTACATGGGAGTAGTATTATAGTAGTTATATTCTTGTACATAGTAGTAGTATTATAGTAGTTATATTCTTGTACATAGGAGTAGTATTATAGTAGTTATATTCTAGTACATAGGAGCAGTATTATAGTAGTTATATTCTTGTACATGGGAGCAGTATTATAGTAGTTATATTCTTGTACATGGGAGTAGTATTATAGTAGTTATATTCTTGTACATAGGAGTAGTATTATAGTAGTTATATTCTTGTACATAGGAGTAGTATTATAGTAGTTATATTCTTGTACATAGGAGTAGTATTATAGTAGTTATATTCTTGTACATAGGAGGTAGTATTATAGTAGTTATATTCTTGTACATAGGAGTAGTATTATAGTAGTTATATTCTTGTACATAGGAGGTAGTATTATAGTAGTTATATTCTTGTACATAGGAGTAGTATTATAGTAGTTATATTCTTGTACATAGGAGTAGTATTATAGTAGTTATATTCTTGTACATAGGAGGTAGTATTATAGTAGTTATATTCTTGTACATAGGGCAGTATTATAGTAGTTATATTCTTATACATAGGAGGTAGTATTATAGTAGTTATATTCTTGTACATAGGAGTAGTATTATAGTAGTTATATTCTTGTATATAGGAGTAGTATTATAGTAGTTATATTCTTGTACGTAGGAGGTAGTATTATAGTAGTTATATTCTTGTATATAGGAGTAGTATTATAGTAGTTATATTCCTGTACATAGGAGTAGTATTATAGTAGTTATATTCTTGTACATAGGAGTAGTATTATAGTAGTTATATTCTTGTACATAGGAGTAGTATTATAGTAGTTATATTCTTGTACATAGGAGGTAGTATTATAGTAGTTATATTCTTGTACATAGGAGTAGTATTATAGTAGTTATATTCTTGTACATAGGAGTAGTATTATAGTAGTTATATTCTTGTACATAGGAGGTAGTATTATAGTAGTTATATTCTTGTACATAGGAGTAGTATTATAGTAGTTATATTCTTGTACATAGGAGGTAGTATTATAGTAGTTATATTCTTGTACATAGGAGGTAGTATTATAGTAGTTATATTCTTGTACATAGGAGTAGTATTATAGTAGTTATATTCTTGTACATAGGAGTAGTATTATAGTAGTTATATTCTTGTACATAGGAGGTAGTATTATAGTAGCTATATTCTTGTACATAGGAGCAGTATTATAGTAGTTATATTCTTGTACATAGGAGTAGTATTATAGTAGCTATATTCTTGTACATAGGAGTAGTATTATAGTAGTTATATTCTTGTACATAGGAGTAGTATTATAGTAGCTATATTCTTGTACATAGGAGGTAGTATTATAGTAGTTATATTCTTGTACATAGGAGCAGTATTATAGTAGTTATATTCTTGTACATAGGAGCTGTATTATAGTAGTTATATTCTTGTATATAGGAGTAGTATTATAGTAGTTATATTCTTGTACATAGGAGTAGTATTATAGTAGTTATATTCTTGTACATAGGAGTAGTATTATAGTAGTTATATTCTTGTACATAGGAGTAGTATTATAGTAGTTATATTCTTGTACGTAGGAGGTAGTATTATAGTAGTTATATTCTTGTATATAGGAGTAGTATTATAGTAGTTATATTCCTGTACATAGGAGTAGTATTATAGTAGTTATATTCTTGTACATAGGAGTAGTATTATAGTAGTTATATTCTTGTACATAGGAGTAGTATTATAGTAGTTATATTCTTGTACATAGGAGGTAGTATTATAGTAGTTATATTCTTGTACATAGGAGTAGTATTATAGTAGTTATATTCTTGTACATAGGAGGTAGTATTATAGTAGTTATATTCTTGTACATAGGAGGTAGTATTATAGTAGTTATATTCTTGTACATAGGAGTAGTATTATAGTAGTTTTATTCTTGTACATAGGGCAGTATTATAGTAGTTATATTCTTGTACATAGGAGGTAGTATTATAGTAGTTATATTCTTGTACATAGGAGGTAGCATTATAGTAGTTATATTCTTGTACATAGGAGTAGTATTATAGTAGTTTTATTCTTGTACATAGGGCAGTATTATAGTAGTTATATTCTTGTACATAGGAGGTAGTATTATAGTAGTTATATTCTTGTACATAGGAGGTAGCATTATAGTAGTTATATTCTTGTACATAGGAGTAGTATTATAGTAGCTATATTCTTGTACATAGGAGGTAGTATTATAGTAGTTATATTCTTGTACATAGGAGCAGTATTATAGTAGTTATATTCTTGTACATAGGAGCTGTATTATAGTAGTTATATTCTTGTATATAGGAGTAGTATTATAGTAGTTATATTCTTGTACATAGGAGTAGTATTATAGTAGTTATATTCTTGTACATAGGAGTAGTATTATAGTAGTTATATTCTTGTACATAGGAGTAGTATTATAGTAGTTATATTCTTGTACATAGGAGTAGTATTATAGTAGTTATATTCTTGTACGTAGGAGGTAGTATTATAGTAGTTATATTCTTGTATATAGGAGTAGTATTATAGTAGTTATATTCTGTACATAGGAGTAGTATTATAGTAGTTATATTCTTGTACATAGGAGTAGTATTATAGTAGTTATATTCTTGTACATAGGAGGTAGTATTATAGTAGTTATATTCTTGTACATAGGAGTAGTATTATAGTGGTTATATTCTTGTACATAGGAGGTAGTATTATAGTAGTTATATTCTTGTACATAGGAGTAGTATTATAGTAGTTATATTCTTGTACATAGGAGGTAGTATTATAGTAGTTATATTCTTGTACATAGGAGGTAGTATTATAGTAGTTATATTCTTGTACATAGGAGTAGTATCATAGTAGTTTTATTCTTGTACATAGGGCAGTATTATAGTAGTTATATTCTTGTACATAGGAGGTAGTATTATAGTAGTTATATTCTTGTACATAGGAGTAGTATTATAGTAGCTATATTCTTGTACATAGGAGGTAGTATTATAGTAGTTATATTCTTGTACATAGGAGCAGTATTATAGTAGTTATATTCTTGTACATAGGAGCTGTATTATAGTAGTTATATTCTTGTATATAGGAGTAGTATTATAGTAGTTATATTCTTGTACATAGGAGTAGTATTATAGTAGTTATATTCTTGTACATAGGAGTAGTATTATAGTAGTTATATTCTTGTACATAGGAGTAGTATTATAGTAGTTATATTCTTGTACATAGGAGTAGTATTATAGTAGTTATATTCTTGTACGTAGGAGGTAGTATTATAGTAGTTATATTCTTGTATATAGGAGTAGTATTATAGTAGTTATATTCCTGTACATAGGAGTAGTATTATAGTAGTTATATTCTTGTACATAGGAGTAGTATTATAGTAGTTATATTCTTGTAAATAGGAGTAGTATTATAGTAGTTATATTCTTGTACATAGGAGGTAGTATTATAGTAGTTATATTCTTGTACATAGGAGTAGTATTATAGTAGTTATATTCTTGTACATAGGAGGTAGTATTATAGTAGTTATATTCTTGTACATAGGAGGTAGTATTATAGTAGTTATATTCTTGTACATAGGAGTAGTATTATAGTAGTTTTATTCTTGTACATAGGGCAGTATTATAGTAGTTATATTCTTGTACATAGGAGGTAGTATTATAGTAGTTATATTCTTGTACATAGGAGGTAGCATTATAGTAGTTATATTCTTGTACATAGGAGTAGTATTATAGTAGTTTTATTCTTGTACATAGGGCAGTATTATAGTAGTTATATTCTTGTACATAGGAGGTAGTATTATAGTAGTTATATTCTTGTACATAGGAGGTAGCATTATAGTAGTTATATTCTTGTACATAGGAGTAGTATTATAGTAGTTATATTCTTGTACATAGGGCAGTATTATAGTAGTTATATTCTTATACATAGGAGGTAGTATTATAGTAGTTATATTCTTGTACATAGGAGTAGTATTATAGTAGTTATATTCTTGTATATAGGAGTAGTATTATGGTAGTTATATTCTTGTACGTAGGAGGTAGTATTATAGTAGTTATATTCTTGTATATAGGAGTAGTATTATAGTAGTTATTTTCCTGTACATAGGAGTAGTATTATAGTAGTTATATTCTTGTACATAGGAGTAGTATTATAGTAGTTATATTCTTGTACATAGGAGTAGTATAGTAGTTATATTCTTGTATATAGGAGGTAGTATTATAGTAGTTATATTCTTGTACATAGGAGTAGTATAGTAGTTATATTCTTGTATATAGGAGGTAGTATTATAGTAGTTTTATTCTTGTACATAGGGCAGTATTATAGTAGTTATATTCTTGTACATAGGAGGTAGTATTATAGTAGTTATATTCTTGTACATAGGAGGTAGTATTATAGTAGTTATATTCTTGTACATAGGAGGTAGCATTATAGTAGTTATATTCTTGTACATAGGAGTAGTATTATAGTAGTTATATTCTTGTACATAGGGCAGTATTATAGTAGTTATATTCTTATACATAGGAGGTAGTATTATAGTAGTTATATTCTTGTACATAGGAGTAGTATTATAGTAGTTATATTCTTGTATATAGGAGTAGTATTATAGTAGTTATATTCTTGTACGTAGGAGGTTGTATTATAGTAGTTATATTCTTGTATATAGGAGTAGTATTATAGTAGTTATATTCCTGTACATAGGAGTAGTATTATAGTAGTTATATTCTTGTACATAGGAGTAGCATTATAGTAGTTATATTCTTGTACATAGGAGTAGTATAGTAGTTATATTCTTGTATATAGGAGGTAGTATTATAGTAGTTATATTCTTGTACATAGGAGTAGTATTATAGTAGTTATATTCTTGTACATAGGAGGTAGTATTATAGTAGTTATATTCTTGTACATAGGAGTAGTATTATAGTAGTTATATTCTTTTACATAGGACGTAGTATTATAGTAGTTATATTCTTGTACATAGGAGTAGTAATATAGTAGTTATATTCTTGTACATAGGAGCAGTAATATAGTAGTTATATTCTTGTACATAGGAGCAGTATTATAGTAGATATATTCTTGTACATAGGAGCTGTATTATAGTAGTTATATTCTTGTATATAGGAGTAGTATTATAGTAGTTATATTCTTGTACATAGGAGTAGTATTATAGTAGTTATATTCTTGTACATAGGAGTAGTATTATAGTAGTTATATTCTTGTACATAGGAGTAGTATTATAGTAGTTATATTCTTGTACATAGGAGTAGTATTATAGTAGTTATATTCTTGTACGTAGGAGGTAGTATTATAGTAGTTATATTCTTGTATATAGGAGTAGTATTATAGTAGTTATATTCCTGTACATAGGAGTAGTATTATAGTAGTTATATTCTTGTACATAGGAGTAGTATTATAGTAGTTATATTCTTGTACATAGGAGTAGTATTATAGTAGTTATATTCTTGTACATAGGAGGTAGTATTATAGTAGTTATATTCTTGTACATAGGAGTAGTATTATAGTAGTTATATTCTTGTACATAGGAGGTAGTATTATAGTAGTTATATTCTTGTACATAGGAGGTAGTATTATAGTAGTTATATTCTTGTACATAGGAGTAGTATTATAGTAGTTATATTCTTGTACATAGGAGTAGTATTATAGTAGTTATATTCTTGTACATAGGAGTAGTATTATAGTAGTTATATTCTTGTACATAGGAGTAGTATTATAGTAGCTATATTCTTGTACATAGGAGCAGTATTATAGTAGTTATATTCTTGTACATAGGAGCAGTATTATAGTAGTTATATTCTTGTACATAGGAGCAGTATTATAGTAGTTATATTCTTGAACATAGGAGCAGTATTATAGTAGTTATATTCTTGTACATAGGGCAGTATTATAGTAGTTATATTCTTGTACATAGGAGCAGTATTATAGTAGTTTTATTCTTGTACATAGGGCAGTATTATAGTAGTTATATTCTTGTACATAGGAGGTAGTATTATAGTAGTTATATTCTTGTACATAGGAGGTAGTATTATAGTAGTTATATTCTTGTACATAGGAGGTAGCATTATAGTAGTTATATTCTTGTACATAGGAGTAGTATTATAGTAGTTATATTCTTGTACATAGGGCAGTATTATAGTAGTTATATTCTTATACATAGGAGGTAGTATTATAGTAGTTATATTCTTGTACATAGGAGTAGTATTATAGTAGTTATATTCTTGTACATAGGAGGTAGTATTATAGTAGTTATATTCTTGTACATAGGAGGTAGTATTATAGTAGTTATATTCTTGTACATAGGAGTAGTATTATAGTAGTTTTATTCTTGTACATAGGGCAGTATTATAGTAGTTATATTCTTGTACATAGGAGGCAGTATTATAGTAGTTATATTCTTGTACATAGGAGGTAGCATTATAGTAGTTATATTCTTGTACATAGGAGTAGTATTATAGTAGTTTTATTCTTGTACATAGGGCAGTATTATAGTAGTTATATTCTTGTACATAGGAGGTAGTATTATAGTAGTTATATTCTTGTACATAGGAGGTAGTATTATAGTAGTTATATTCTTGTACGTAGGAGGTAGTATTATAGTAGTTATATTCTTGTATATAGGAGTAGTATTATAGTAGTTATATTCCTGTACATAGGAGTAGTATTATAGTAGTTATATTCTTGTACATAGGAGTAGTATTATAGTAGTTATATTCTTGTACATAGGAGTAGTATTATAGTAGTTATATTCTTGTACATAGGAGGTAGTATTATAGTGGTTATATTCTTGTACATAGGAGTAGTATTATAGTAGTTATATTCTTGTACATAGGAGGTAGTATTATAGTAGTTATATTCTTGTACATAGGAGTAGTATTATAGTAGTTATATTCTTGTACATAGGAGGTAGTATTATAGTAGTTATATTCTTGTACATAGGAGGTAGTATTATAGTAGTTATATTCTTGTACATAGGAGTAGTATTATAGTAGTTATATTCTTGTACATAGGAGTAGTATTATAGTAGTTATATTCTTGTACATAAGAGGTAGTATTATAGTAGTTATATTCTTGTACATGGAAGTAGTATTATAGTAGTTATATTCTTGTACATAGGAGTAGTATTATAGTAGTTATATCCTTGTACATAGGAGTAGTATTATAGTAGTTATATTCTTGTACATAGGAGCAGTATTATAGAAGTTATATTCTTGTACATGGGAGCAGTATTATAGTAGTTATATTCTTGTACATGGGAGTAGTATTATAGTAGTTATATTCTTGTACATAGGAGTAGTATTATAGTAGTTATATTCTTGTACATAGGAGTAGTATTATAGTAGTTATATTCTTGTACATAGGAGTAGTATTATAGTAGTTATATTCTTGTACATAGGAGGTAGTATTATAGTAGTTATATTCTTGTACATAGGAGTAGTATTATAGTAGTTATATTCTTGTACATAGGAGGTAGTATTATAGTAGTTATATTCTTGTACATAGGAGTAGTATTATAGTAGTTATATTCTTGTACATAGGAGTAGTATTATAGTAGTTATATTCTTGTACATAGGAGGTAGTATTATAGTAGTTATATTCTTGTACATAGGAGTAGTATTATAGTAGTTATATTCTTGTACATAGGAGGTAGTATTATAGTAGTTATATTCTTGTACATAGGAGGTAGTATTATAGTAGTTATATTCTTGTACATAGGAGTAGTTTTATAGTAGTTGTATTCTTGTACATAGGAGTAGTATTACAGTAGTTATATTCTTGTACATAGGAGGTAGTATTATAGTAGTTATATTCTTGTACATAGGAGTAGTATTATAGTAGCTATATTCTTGTACATAGGAGCAGTATTATAGTAGTTATATTCTTGTACATAGGAGTTAGTATTATAGTAGTTATATTCTTGTACATAGGAGTAGTATTATAGTAGTTATATTCTTGTACATAGGAGTAGTATTATAGTAGTTATATTCTTGTACATAGGAGTAGTATTATAGTAGTTATATTCTTGTACATAGGAGTAGTATTATAGTAGTTATATTCTTGTATATAGGAGCAGTATTATAGTAGTTATATTTTTGTACATAGGAGTAGTATTATAGTAGTTATATTCTTGTACATAGGAGCAGTATTATAGTAGTTATATTTTTGTACATAGGAGTAGTATTATAGTAGTTATATTCTTGTACATAGGAGCAGTATTATAGTAGTTATATTCTTGTACATAGGAGCAGTATTATAGTAGTTATATTCTTGTACATAGGAGTAGTATTATAGTAGTTATATTCTTGTACATAGGAGGTAGTATTATAGTAGTTATATTCTTGTACATAGGAGGTAGTATTATAGTAGTTATATTCTTGTACATAGGAGTAGTATTATAGTAGTTATATTCTTGTACATAGGAGTAGTATTATAGTAGTTATATTCTTGTACATAAGAGGTAGTATTATAGTAGTTATATTCTTGTACATAGGAGGTAGTATTATAGTAGTTATATTCTTGTACATAGGAGGTAGTATTATAGTAGTTATATTCTTGTACATAGGAGGTAGTATTATAGTAGTTATATTCTTGTACATAGGAGTAGTATTATAGTAGTTATATTCTTGTACATAGGAGTAGTATTATAGTAGTTATATTCTTGTACATAAGAGGTAGTATTATAGTAGTTACATTCTTGTACTTAGGAGCAGTATTATAGCAGTTATATTCTTGTACATAGGAGTAGTATTATAGTAGTTATATTCTTGTACAGAGGAGGTAGTATTATAGTAGTTATATTCTTGTACATAGGAGCAGTATTATAGTAGTTATATTCTTGTACATAGGAGCAGTATTATAGTAGTTATATTCTTGTACATGGGAGTAGTATTATAGTAGTTATATCCTTGTACATAGGAGCAGTATTATAGTAGTTATATTCTTGTACATGGGAGTAGTATTATAGTAGTTATATCCTTGTACATAGGAGTAGTATTATAGTAGTTATATTCTTGTACATAGGAGCAGTATTATAGTAGTTATATTCTTGTACATAGGAGCAGTATTATAGTAGTTATATTCTTGTACATGGGAGTAGTATTATAGTAGTTATATTCTTGTACATAGGAGTAGTATTATAGTAGTTATATTCTTGTACATAGGAGTAGTATTATAGTAGTTATATTCTTGTACATAGGAGTAGTATTATAGTAGTTATATTCTTGTACATAGGAGGTAGTATTATAGTAGTTATATTCTTGTACATGGGAGTAGTATTATAGTAGTTATATTCTTGTACATGGGAGTAGTATTATAGTAGTTATATTCTTGTACATAGGAGTAGTATTATAGTAGTTATATTCTTGTACATAGGAGTAGTATTATAGTAGTTATATTCTTGTACATAGGAGTAGTATTATAGTAGTTATATTCTTGTACATAGGAGTAGTATTATAGTAGTTATATTCTTGTACATAGGAGGTAGTATTATAGTAGTTATATTCTTGTACATAGGAGGTAGTATTATAGTAGTTATATTCTTGTACATAGGAGTAGTATTATAGTAGTTATATTCTTGTACATAGGAGTAGTATTATAGTAGTTATATTCTTGTACATAGGAGGTAGTATTATAGTAGTTATATTCTTGTACATAGAAGTAGTATTATAGTAGTTATATTCTTGTACATAGGAGGTAGTATTATAGTAGTTATATTCTTGTACATAGGAGGTAGTATTATAGTAGTTATATTCTTGTACATAGGAGTAGTATTATAGTAGTTATATTCTTGTACATAGGAGTAGTATTATAGTAGTTATATTCTTGTACATAGGAGGTAGTATTATAGTAGTTATATTCTTGTACATAGGAGTAGTATTATAGTAGCTATATTCTTGTACATAGGAGCAGTATTATAGTAGTTATATTCTTGTACATAGGAGTTAGTATTATAGTAGTTATATTCTTGTACATAGGAGTAGTATTATAGTAGCTATATTCTTGTACATAGGAGTAGTATTATAGTAGTTATATTCTTGTACATAGGAGCAGTATTATAGTAGTTATATTCTTGTACATAGGAGCTGTATTATAGTAGTTATATTCTTGTATATAGGAGTAGTATTATAGTAGTTATATTCTTGTACATAGGAGTAGTATTATAGTAGTTATATTCTTGTACATAGGAGTAGTATTATAGTAGTTATATTCTTGTATATAGGAGCAGTATTATAGTAGTTATATTTTTGTACATAGGAGGTAGTATTATAGTAGTCATATTCTTGTACATAGGAGCAGTATTATAGCAGTTATATTCTTGTACATATGAGTAGTATTATAGTAGTTATATTCTTGTACATAGGGGCAGTATTATAGTAGTTATATTCTTGTACATAGGAGCAGTATTATAGTAGTTATATTCTTGTACATAGGAGTAGTATTATAGTAGTTATATTCTTGTACATAGGAGGTAGTATTATAGTAGTTATATTCTTGTACATAGGAGCAGTATTATAGTAGTTATATTCTTGTACATAGGAGCAGTATTATAGTAGTTATATTCTTGTACATAGGGCAGTATTATAGTAGTTATATTCTTGTACATAGGAGCAGTATTATAGTAGTTTTATTCTTGTACATAGGGCAGTATTATAGTAGTTATATTCTTGTACATAGGAGGTAGTATTATAGTAGTTATATTCTTGTACATAGGGCAGTATTATAGTAGTTATATTCTTATACATAGGAGGTAGTATTATAGTAGTTATATTCTTGTACATAGGAGTAGTATTATAGTAGTTATATTCTTGTATATAGGAGTAGTATTATAGTAGTTATATTCTTGTACATAGGAGGTAGTATTATAGTAGCTATATTCTTGTACATAGGAGGTAGTATTATAGTAGTTATATTCTTGTACATAGGAGTAGTATTATAGTAGCTATATTCTTGTACATAGGAGTAGTATTATAGTAGTTATATTCTTGTACATAGGAGTAGTATTATAGTAGCTATATTCTTGTACATAGGAGGTAGTATTATAGTAGTTATATTCTTGTACATAGGAGCAGTATTATAGTAGTTATATTCTTGTACATAGGAGCTGTATTATAGTAGTTATATTCTTGTATATAGGAGTAGTATTATAGTAGTTATATTCTTGTACATAGGAGTAGTATTATAGTAGTTATATTCTTGTACATAGGAGTAGTATTATAGTAGTTATATTCTTGTACATAGGAGTAGTATTATAGTAGTTATATTCTTGTACATAGGAGTAGTATTATAGTAGTTATATTCTTGTACGTAGGAGGTAGTATTATAGTAGTTATATTCTTGTATATAGGAGTAGTATTATAGTAGTTATATTCCTGTACATAGGAGTAGTATTATAGTAGTTATATTCTTGTACATAAGAGTAGTATTATAGTAGTTATATTCTTGTACATAGGAGTAGTATTATAGTAGTTATATTCTTGTACATAGGAGGTAGTATTATAGTAGTTATATTCTTGTACATAGGAGTAGTATTATAGTAGTTATATTCTTGTACATAGGAGGTAGTATTATAGTAGTTATATTCTTGTACATAGGAGGTAGTATTATAGTAGTTATATTCTTGTACATAGGAGTAGTATTATAGTAGTTTTATTCTTGTACATAGGGCAGTATTATAGTAGTTATATTCTTGTACATAGGAGGTAGTATTATAGTAGTTATATTCTTGTACATAGGAGGTAGCATTATAGTAGTTATATTCTTGTACATAGGAGTAGTATTATAGTAGTTTTATTCTTGTACATAGGGCAGTATTATAGTAGTTATATTCTTGTACATAGGAGGTAGTATTATAGTAGTTATATTCTTGTACATAGGAGGTAGCATTATAGTAGTTATATTCTTGTACATAGGAGTAGTATTATAGTAGCTATATTCTTGTACATAGGAGGTAGTATTATAGTAGTTATATTCTTGTACATAGGAGCAGTATTATAGTAGTTATATTCTTGTACATAGGAGCTGTATTATAGTAGTTATATTCTTGTATATAGGAGTAGTATTATAGTAGTTATATTCTTGTACATAGGAGTAGTATTATAGTAGTTATATTCTTGTACATAGGAGTAGTATTATAGTAGTTATATTCTTGTACATAGGAGTAGTATTATAGTAGTTATATTCTTGTACATAGGAGTAGTATTATAGTAGTTATATTCTTGTACGTAGGAGGTAGTATTATAGTAGTTATATTCTTGTATATAGGAGTAGTATTATAGTAGTTATATTCCTGTACATAGGAGTAGTATTATAGTAGTTATATTCTTGTACATAGGAGTAGTATTATAGTAGTTATATTCTTGTACATAGGAGTAGTATTATAGTAGTTATATTCTTGTACATAGGAGGAAGTATTATAGTAGTTATATTCTTGTACATAGGAGTAGTATTATAGTAGTTATATTCTTGTACATAGGAGGTAGTATTATAGTAGTTATATTCTTGTACATAGGAGGTAGTATTATAGTAGTTATATTCTTGTACATAGGAGTAGTATTATAGTAGTTATATTCTTGTACATAGGAGTAGTATTATAGTAGTTATATTCTTGTACATAGGAGGTAGTATTATAGTAGTTATATTCTTGTATATAGGAGTAGTATTATAGTAGTTTTATTCTTGTACATAGGGCAGTATTATAGTAGTTATATTCTTGTACATAGGAGGTAGTATTATAGTAGTTATATTCTTGTACATAGGAGTAGTATTATAGTAGCTATATTCTTGTACATAGGAGGTAGTATTATAGTAGTTATATTCTTGTACATAGGAGCAGTATTATAGTAGTTATATTCTTGTACATAGGAGCTGTATTATAGTAGTTATATTCTTGTATATAGGAGTAGTATTATAGTAGTTATATTCTTGTACATAGGAGTAGTATTATAGTAGTTATATTCTTGTACATAGGAGTAGTATTATAGTAGTTATATTCTTGTACATAGGAGTAGTATTATAGTAGTTATATTCTTGTACATAGGAGTAGTATTATAGTAGTTATATTCTTGTACGTAGGAGGTAGTATTATAGTAGTTATATTCTTGTATATAGGAGTAGTATTATAGTAGTTATATTCCTGTACATAGGAGTAGTATTATAGTAGTTATATTCTTGTACATAGGAGTAGTATTATAGTAGTTATATTCTTGTAAATAGGAGTAGTATTATAGTAGTTATATTCTTGTACATAGGAGGTAGTATTATAGTAGTTATATTCTTGTACATAGGAGTAGTATTATAGTAGTTATATTCTTGTACATAGGAGGTAGTATTATAGTAGTTATATTCTTGTACATAGGAGGTAGTATTATAGTAGTTATATTCTTGTACATAGGAGTAGTATTATAGTAGTTTTATTCTTGTACATAGGGCAGTATTATAGTAGTTATATTCTTGTACATAGGAGGTAGTATTATAGTAGTTATATTCTTGTACATAGGAGGTAGCATTATAGTAGTTATATTCTTGTACATAGGAGTAGTATTATAGTAGTTTTATTCTTGTACATAGGGCAGTATTATAGTAGTTATATTCTTGTACATAGGAGGTAGCATTATAGTAGTTATATTCTTGTACATAGGAGTAGTATTATAGTAGTTATATTCTTGTACATAGGGCAGTATTATAGTAGTTATATTCTTATACATAGGAGGTAGTATTATAGTAGTTATATTCTTGTACATAGGAGTAGTATTATAGTAGTTATATTCTTGTATATAGGAGTAGTATTATAGTAGTTATATTCTTGTACGTAGGAGGTAGTATTATAGTAGTTATATTCTTGTATATAGGAGTAGTATTATAGTAGTTATTTTCCTGTACATAGGAGTAGTATTATAGTAGCTATATTCTTGTACATAGGAGTAGTATTATAGTAGTTATATTCTTGTACATAGGAGTAGTATAGTAGTTATATTCTTGTATATAGGAGGTAGTATTATAGTAGTTATATTCTTGTACATAGGAGTAGTATAGTAGTTATATTCTTGTATATAGGAGGTAGTATTATAGTAGTTTTATTCTTGTACATAGGGCAGTATTATAGTAGTTATATTCTTGTACATAGGAGGTAGTATTATAGTAGTTATATTCTTGTACATAGGAGGTAGTATTATAGTAGTTATATTCTTGTACATAGGAGGTAGCATTATAGTAGTTATATTCTTGTACATAGGAGTAGTATTATAGTAGTTATATTCTTGTACATAGGGCAGTATTATAGTAGTTATATTCTTATACATAGGAGGTAGTATTATAGTAGTTATATTCTTGTACATAGGAGTAGTATTATAGTAGTTATATTCTTGTATATAGGAGTAGTATTATAGTAGTTATATTCTTGTACGTAGGAGGTAGTATTATAGTAGTTATATTCTTGTATATAGGAGTAGTATTATAGTAGTTATATTCCTGTACATAGGAGTAGTATTATAGTAGTTATATTCTTGTACATAGGAGTAGCATTATAGTAGTTATATTCTTGTACATAGGAGTAGTATAGTAGTTATATTCTTGTATATAGGAGGTAGTATTATAGTAGTTATATTCTTGTACATAGGAGTAGTATTATAGTAGTTATATTCTTGTACATAGGAGGTAGTATTATAGTAGTTATATTCTTGTACATAGGAGTAGTATTATAGTAGTTATATTCTTTTACATAGGAGGTAGTATTATAGTAGTTATATTCTTGTAAATAGGAGTAGTAATATAGTAGTTATATTCTTGTACATAGGAGCAGTAATATAGTAGTTATATTCTTGTACATAGGAGCAGTATTATAGTAGTTATATTCTTGTACATAGGAGCTGTATTATAGTAGTTATATTCTTGTATATAGGAGTAGTATTATAGTAGTTATATTCTTGTACATAGGAGTAGTATTATAGTAGTTATATTCTTGTACATAGGAGTAGTATTATAGTAGTTATATTCTTGTACATAGGAGTAGTATTATAGTAGTTATATTCTTGTACATAGGAGTAGTATTATAGTAGTTATATTCTTGTACGTAGGAGGTAGTATTATAGTAGTTATATTCTTGTATATAGGAGTAGTATTATAGTAGTTATATTCCTGTACATAGGAGTAGTATTATAGTAGTTATATTCTTGTACATAGGAGTAGTATTATAGTAGTTATATTCTTGTACATAGGAGTAGTATTATAGTAGTTATATTCTTGTACATAGGAGCAGTATTATAGTAGTTATATTCTTGTACATAGGAGGTAGTATTATAGTAGTTATATTCTTGTACATAGGAGTAGTATTATAGTAGTTATATTCTTGTACATAGGAGGTAGTATTATAGTAGTTATATTCTTGTACATAGGAGGTAGTATTATAGTAGTTATATTCTTGTACATAGGAGTAGTATTATAGTAGTTATATTCTTGTACATAGGAGTAGTATTATAGTAGTTATATTCTTGTACATAGGAGTAGTATTATAGTAGTTATATTCTTGTACATAGGAGTAGTATTATAGTAGCTATATTCTTGTACATAGGAGCAGTATTATAGTAGTTATATTCTTGTACATAGGAGCAGTATTATAGTAGTTATATTCTTGTACATAGGAGCAGTATTATAGTAGTTATATTCTTGTACATAGGAGCAGTATTATAGTAGTTATATTCTTGTACATAGGGCAGTATTATAGTAGTTATATTCTTGTACATAGGAGCAGTATTATAGTAGTTTTATTCTTGTACATAGGGCAGTATTATAGTAGTTATATTCTTGTACATAGGAGGTAGTATTATAGTAGTTATATTCTTGTACATAGGAGGTAGTATTATAGTAGTTATATTCTTGTACATAGGAGGTAGCATTATAGTAGTTATATTCTTGTACATAGGAGTAGTATTATAGTAGTTATATTCTTGTACATAGGGCAGTATTATAGTAGTTATATTCTTATACATAGGAGGTAGTATTATAGTAGTTATATTCTTGTACATAGGAGTAGTATTATAGTAGTTATATTCTTGTACATAGGAGGTAGTATTATAGTAGTTATATTCTTGTACATAGGAGGTAGTATCATAGTAGTTATATTCTTGTACATAGGAGTAGTATTATAGTAGTTTTATTCTTGTACATAGGGCAGTATTATAGTAGTTATATTCTTGTACATAGGAGGTAGTATTATAGTAGTTATATTCTTGTACATAGGAGGTAGCATTATAATAGTTATATTCTTGTACATAGGAGTAGTATTATAGTAGTTTTATTCTTGTACATAGGGCAGTATTATAGTAGTTATATTCTTGTACATAGGAGGTAGTATTATAGTAGTTATATTCTTGTACATAGGAGGTAGCATTATAGTAGTTATATTCTTGTACATAGGAGTAGTATTATAGTAGTTATATTCTTGTACATAGGGCAGTATTATAGTAGTTATATTCTTATACATAGGAGGTAGTATTATAGTAGTTATATTCTTGTACATAGGAGTAGTATTATAGTAGTTATATTCTTGTATATAGGAGTAGTATTATAGTAGTTATATTCTTGTACATAGGAGTAGTATTATAGTAGTTATATTCTTGTACATAGGAGTAGTATAGTAGTTATATTCTTGTATATAGGAGGTAGTATTATAGTAGTTATATTCTTGTACATAGGAGTAGTATAGTAGTTATATTCTTGTATATAGGAGGTAGTATTATAGTAGTTTTATTCTTGTACATAGGGCAGTATTATAGTAGTTATATTCTTGTACATAGGAGGTAGTATTATAGTAGTTATATTCTTGTACATAGGAGGTAGTATTATAGTAGTTATATTCTTGTACATAGGAGGTAGCATTATAGTAGTTATATTCTTGTACATAGGAGTAGTATTATAGTAGTTATATTCTTGTACATAGGAGGTAGTATTATAGTAGTTATATTCTTGTACATAGGAGTAGTATTATAGTAGTTATATTCTTGTACATAGGAGGTAGTATTATAGTAGTTATATTCTTGTACATAGGAGGTAGTATTATAGTAGTTATATTCTTGTACATAGGAGGAGTATTATAGTAGTTATATTCTTGTACATAGGAGTAGTATTATAGTAGTTATATTCTTGTACATAAGAGGTAGTATTATAGTAGTTATATTCTTGTACATATGAGCAGTATTATAGTAGTTATATTCTTGTACATAGGAGTAGTATTATAGTAGTTATATTCTTGTACATAGGAGTAGTATTATAGTAGTTATATCCTTGTACATAGGAGTAGTATTATAGTAGTTATATTCTTGTACATAGGAGCAGTATTATAGTAGTTATATTCTTGTACATGGGAGCAGTATTATAGTAGTTATATTCTTGTACATGGGAGTAGTATTATAGTAGTTATATTCTTGTACATAGGAGGTAGTATTATAGTAGTTATATTCTTGTACATAGGAGTAGTATTATAGTAGTTATATTCTTGTACATAGGAGTAGTATTATAGTAGTTATATTCTTGTACATAGGAGGTAGTATTATAGTAGTTATATTCTTGTACATAGGAGTAGTATTATAGTAGTTATATTCTTGTACATAGGAGGTAGTATTATAGTAGTTATATTCTTGTGCATAGGAGTAGTATTATAGTAGTTATATTCTTGTACATAGGAGGTAGTATTATAGTAGTTATATTCTTGTACATAAGAGTAGTATTATAGTAGTTATATTCTTGTACATAGGAGGTAGTATTATAGTAGTTATATTCTTGTACATAGGAGTAGTATTATAGTAGTTATATTCTTGTACATAGGAGTAGTATTATAGTAGTTATATTCTTGTACATAGGAGGTAGTATTATAGTAGTTATATTCTTGTACATAGGAGTAGTATTATAGTAGTTATATTCTTGTACATAGGAGGTAGTATTATAGTAGTTATATTCTTGTACATAGGAGTAGTATTATAGTAGTTATATTCTTGTACATAGGAGGTAGTATTATAGTAGTTATATTCTTGTACATAGGAGGTAGTATTATAGTAGTTATATTCTTGTACATAGGAGTAGTTTTATAGTAGTTGAATTCTTGTACATAGGAGTAGTATTATAGTAGTTATATTCTTGTACATAGGAGGTAGTATTATAGTAGTTATATTCTTGTACATAGGAGTAGTATTATAGTAGCTATATTCTTGTACATAGGAGCAGTATTATAGTAGTTATATTCTTGTACATAGGAGCAGTATTATAGTAGTTATATTCTTGTACATGGAGTAGTATTATAGTAGTTATATCCTTGTACATAGGAGTAGTATTATAGTAGTTATATTCTTGTACATAGGAGCAGTATTATAGTAGTTATATTCTTGTACATAGGAGCAGTATTATAGTAGTTATATTCTTGTACATAGGAGCAGTATTATAGTAGTTATATTCTTGTACATGGGAGTAGTATTATAGTAGTTATATTCTTGTACATAGGAGTAGTATTATAGTAGTTATATTCTTGTACATAGGAGTAGTATTATAGTAGTTATATTCTTGTACATAGGAGTAGTATTATAGTAGTTATATTCTTGTACATAGGAGGTAGTATTATAGTAGTTATATTCTTGTACATGGGAGTAGTATTATAGTAGTTATATTCTTGTACATAGGAGTAGTATTATAGTAGTTATATTCTTGTACATAGGAGTAGTATTATAGTAGTTATATTCTTGTACATAGGAGTAGTATTATAGTAGTTATATTCTTGTACATAGGAGGTAGTATTATAGTAGTTATATTCTTGTACATGGGAGTAGTATTATAGTAGTTATATTCATGTACATAGGAGTAGTATTATAGTAGTTATATTCTTGTACATAGGAGTAGTATTATAGTAGTTATATTCTTGTACATAGGAGTAGTATTATAGTAGTTATATTCTTGTACATAGGAGGTAGTATTATAGTAGTTATATTCTTGTACATAGGAGTAGTATTATAGTAGTTATATTCTTGTACATAGGAGGTAGTATTATAGTAGTTATATTCTTGTACATAGGAGTAGTATTATAGTAGTTATATTCTTGTACATAGGAGTAGTATTATAGTAGTTATATTCTTGTACATAGGAGGTAGTATTATAGTAGTTATATTCTTGTACATAGAAGTAGTATTATAGTAGTTATATTCTTGTACATAGGAGGTAGTATTATAGTAGTTATATTCTTGTACATAGGAGGTAGTATTATAGTAGTTATATTCTTGTACATAGGAGCAGTATTATAGTAGTTATATTCTTGTACATAGGAGCAGTATTATAGTAGTTATATTCTTGTACATAGGAGCAGTATTATAGTAGTTATATTCTTGTACATGGGAGTAGTATTATAGTAGTTATATTCTTGTACATAGGAGTAGTATTATAGTAGTTATATTCTTGTACATAGGAGTAGTATTATAGTAGTTATATTCTTGTACATAGGAGGTAGTATTATAGTAGTTATATTCTTGTACATAGGAGTAGTATTATAGTAGTTATATTCTTGTACATAGGAGGTAGTATTATAGTAGTTATATTCTTGTACATGGGAGTAGTATTATAGTAGTTATATTCTTGTACATAGGAGTAGTATTATAGTAGTTATATTCTTGTACATAGGAGTAGTATTATAGTAGTTATATTCTTGTACATAGGAGTAGTATTATAGTAGTTATATTCTTGTACATAGGAGGTAGTATTATAGTAGTTATATTCTTGTACATAGGAGTAGTATTATAGTAGTTATATTCTTGTACATAGGAGGTAGTATTATAGTAGTTATATTCTTGTACATAGGAGTAGTATTATAGTAGTTATATTCTTGTACATAGGAGTAGTATTATAGTAGTTATATTCTTGTACATAGGAGGTAGTATTATAGTAGTTATATTCTTGTACATAGGAGTAGTATTATAGTAGCTATATTCTTGTACATAGGAGCAGTATTATAGTAGTTATATTCTTGTACATAGGAGTAGTATTATAGTAGTTATATTCTTGTACATAGGAGCAGTATTATAGTAGTTATATTCTTGTACATAGGAGCTGTATTATAGTAGTTATATTCTTGTATATAGGAGTAGTAGTATTATAGTAGTTATATTCTTGTACATAGGAGTAGTATTATAGTAGTTATATTCTTGTACATAGGAGTAGTATTATAGTAGTTATATTCTTGTATATAGGAGCAGTATTATAGTAGTTATATTTTTGTACATAGGAGGTAGTATTATAGTAGTCATATTCTTGTACATAGGAGCAGTATTATAGCAGTTATATTCTTGTACATATGAGTAGTATTATAGTAGTTATATTCTTGTACATAGGGGCAGTATTATAGTAGTTATATTCTTGTACATAGGAGCAGTATTATAGTAGTTATATTCTTGTACATAGGAGTAGTATTATAGTAGTTATATTCTTGTACATAGGAGGTAGTATTATAGTAGTTATATTCTTGTACATAGGAGCAGTATTATAGTAGTTATATTCTTGTACATAGGAGCAGTATTATAGTAGTTATATTCTTGTACATAGGGCAGTATTATAGTAGTTATATTCTTGTACATAGTAGCAGTATTATAGTAGTTTTATTCTTGTACATAGGGCAGTATTATAGTAGTTATATTCTTGTACATAGGAGGTAGTATTATAGTAGTTATATTCTTGTACATAGGGCAGTATTATAGTAGTTATATTCTTATACATAGGAGGTAGTATTATAGTAGTTATATTCTTGTACATAGGAGTAGTATTATAGTAGTTATATTCTTGTATATAGGAGTAGTATTATAGTAGTTATATTCTTGTACGTAGGAGGTAGTATTATAGTAGTTATATTCTTGTATATAGGAGTAGTATTATAGTAGTTATATTCCTGTACATAGGAGTAGTATTATAGTAGTTATATTCTTGTACATAGGAGTAGTATTATAGTAGTTATATTCTTGTACATAGGAGTAGTATTATAGTAGTTATATTCTTGTACATAGGAGGTAGTATTATAGTAGTTATATTCTTGTACATAGGAGTAGTATTATAGTAGTTATATTCTTGTACATAGGAGTAGTATTATAGTAGTTATATTCTTGTACATAGGAGGTAGTATTATAGTAGTTATATTCTTGTACATAGGAGTAGTATTATAGTAGTTATATTCTTGTACATAGGAGGTAGTATTATAGTAGTTATATTCTTGTACATAGGAGGTAGTATTATAGTAGTTATATTCTTGTACATAGGAGTAGTATTATAGTAGTTATATTCTTGTACATAGGAGTAGTATTATAGTAGTTATATTCTTGTACATAGGAGGTAGTATTATAGTAGCTATATTCTTGTACATAGGAGCAGTATTATAGTAGTTATATTCTTGTACATAGGAGTAGTATTATAGTAGCTATATTCTTGTACATAGGAGTAGTATTATAGTAGTTATATTCTTGTACATAGGAGCAGTATTATAGTAGTTATATTCTTGTACATAGGAGCTGTATTATAGTAGTTATATTCTTGTATATAGGAGTAGTATTATAGTAGTTATATTCTTGTACATAGGAGTAGTATTATAGTAGTTATATTCTTGTACATAGGAGTAGTATTATAGTAGTTATATTCTTGTACATAGGAGTAGTATTATAGTAGTTATATTCTTGTACATAGGAGTAGTATTATAGTAGTTATATTCTTGTACGTAGGAGGTAGTATTATAGTAGTTATATTCTTGTATATAGGAGTAGTATTATAGTAGTTATATTCCTGTACATAGGAGTAGTATTATAGTAGTTATATTCTTGTACATAGGAGTAGTATTATAGTAGTTATATTCTTGTACATAGGAGTAGTATTATAGTAGTTATATTCTTGTACATAGGAGGTAGTATTATAGTGGTTATATTCTTGTACATAGGAGTAGTATTATAGTAGTTATATTCTTGTACATAGGAGGTAGTATTATAGTAGTTATATTCTTGTGCATAGGAGGTAGTATTATAGTAGTTATATTCTTGTACATAGGAGTAGTATTATAGTAGTTTTATTCTTGTACATAGGGCAGTATTATAGTAGTTATATTCTTGTACATAGGAGGTAGTATTATAGTAGTTATATTCTTGTACATAGGAGGTAGCATTATAGTAGTTATATTCTTGTACATAGGAGTAGTATTATAGTAGTTTTATTCTTGTACATAGGGCAGTATTATAGTAGTTATATTCTTGTACATAGGAGGTAGTATTATAGTAGTTATATTCTTGTACATAGGAGGTAGCATTATAGTAGTTATATTCTTGTACATAGGAGTAGTATTATAGTAGTTATATTCTTGTACATAGGGCAGTATTATAGTAGTTATATTCTTATACATAGGAGGTAGTATTATAGTAGTTATATTCTTGTACATAGGAGTAGTATTATAGTAGTTATATTCTTGTATATAGGAGTAGTATTATAGTAGTTATATTCTTGTACGTAGGAGGTAGTATTATAGTAGTTATATTCTTGTATATAGGAGTAGTATTATAGTAGTTATATTCCTGTACATAGGAGTAGTATTATAGTAGTTATATTCTTGTACATAGGAGTAGTATTATAGTAGTTATATTCTTGTACATAGGAGTAGTATAGTAGTTATATTCTTGTATATAGGAGGTAGTATTATAGTAGTTATATTCTTGTACATAGGAGTAGTATAGTAGTTATATTCTTGTATATAGGAGGTAGTATTATAGTAGTTTTATTCTTGTACATAGGGCAGTATTATAGTAGTTATATTCTTGTACATAGGAGGTAGTATTATAGTAGTTATATTCTTGTACATAGGAGGTAGTATTATAGTAGTTATATTCTTGTACATAGGAGGTAGCATTATAGTAGTTATATTCTTGTACATAGGAGTAGTATTATAGTAGTTATATTCTTGTACATAGGGCAGTATTATAGTAGTTATATTCTTATACATAGGAGGTAGTATTATAGTAGTTATATTCTTGTACATAGGAGTAGTATTATAGTAGTTATATTCTTGTATATAGGAGTAGTATTATAGTAGTTATATTCTTGTACGTAGGAGGTAGTATTATAGTAGTTATATTCTTGTATATAGGAGTAGTATTATAGTAGTTATATTCTTGTACATAGGAGTAGTATTATAGTAGTTATATTCTTGTACATAGGAGTAGTATAGTAGTTATATTCTTGTATATAGGAGGTAGTATTATAGTAGTTATATTCTTGTACATAGGAGTAGTATTATAGTAGTTATATTCTTGTACATAGGAGGTAGTATTATAGTAGTTATATTCTTGTACATAGGAGTAGTATTATAGTAGTTATATTCTTGTACATAGGAGTAGTATTATAGTAGTTATATTCTTGTACATAGGAGGTAGTATTATAGTAGTTATATTCTTGTACATAGGAGTAGTATTATAGTAGTTATATTCTTGTACATAGGAGTAGTATTATAGTAGTTATATTCTTGTACATAGGAGGTAGTATTATAGTAGTTATATTCTTGTACATAGGAGTAGTAATATAGTAGTTATATTCTTGTACATAGGAGCAGTATTATAGTAGTTATATTCTTGTATATAGGAGTAGTATTATAGTAGTTATATTCTTGTACATAGGAGTAGTAATATAGTAGTTATATTCTTGTACATAGGAGTAGTAATATAGTAGTTATATTCTTGTACATAGGAGCAGTATTATAGTAGTTATATTCTTGTACATAGGAGCTGTATTATAGTAGTTATATTCTTGTATATAGGAGTAGTATTATAGTAGTTATATTCTTGTACATAGGAGTAGTATTATAGTAGTTATATTCTTGTACATAGGAGTAGTATTATAGTAGTTATATTCTTGTACATAGGAGTAGTATTATAGTAGTTATATTCTTGTACATAGGAGTAGTATTATAGTAGTTATATTCTTGTACGTAGGAGGTAGTATTATAGTAGTTATATTCTTGTATATAGGAGTAGTATTATAGTAGTTATATTCCTGTACATAGGAGTAGTATTATAGTAGTTATATTCTTGTATATAGGTGTAGTATTATAGTAGTTATATTCTTGTACATAGGAGTAGTAATATAGTAGTTATATTCTTGTACATAGGAGTAGTAATATAGTAGTTATATTCTTGTACATAGGAGCAGTATTATAGTAGTTATATTCTTGTACATAGGAGCTGTATTATAGTAGTTATATTCTTGTATATAGGAGTAGTATTATAGTAGTTATATTCTTGTACATAGGAGTAGTATTATAGTAGTTATATTCTTGTACATAGGAGTAGTATTATAGTAGTTATATTCTTGTATATAGGAGTAGTATTATAGTAGTTATATTCCTGTACATAGGAGTAGTATTATAGTAGTTATATTCTTGTACATAGGAGTAGTATTATAGTAGTTATATTCTTGTACATAGGAGTAGTATTATAGTAGTTATATTCTTGTACATAGGAGGTAGTATTATAGTAGTTATATTCTTGTACATAGGAGTAGTATTATAGTAGTTATATTCTTGTACATAGGAGGTAGTATTATAGTAGTTATATTCTTGTACATAGGAGGTAGTATTATAGTAGTTATATTCTTGTACATAGGAGTAGTATTATAGTAGTTATATTCTTGTACATAGGAGTAGTATTATAGTAGTTATATTCTTGTACATAGGAGGTAGTATTATAGTAGTTATATTCTTGTACATAGGAGTAGTATTATAGTAGCTATATTCTTGTACATAGGAGCAGTATTATAGTAGTTATATTCTTGTACATAGGAGCAGTATTATAGTAGTTATATTCTTGTACATAGGAGCAGTATTATAGTAGTTATATTCTTGTACATAGGAGCAGTATTATAGTAGTTATATTCTTGTACATAGGGCAGTATTATAGTAGTTATATTCTTGTACATAGGAGCAGTATTATAGTAGTTTTATTCTTGTACATAGGGCAGTATTATAGTAGTTATATTCTTGTACATAGGAGGTAGTATTATAGTAGTTATATTCTTGTACATAGGAGGTAGTATTATAGTAGTTATATTCTTGTACATAGGAGGTAGCATTATAATAGTTATATTCTTGTACATAGGAGTAGTATTATAGTAGTTATATTCTTGTACATAGGGCAGTATTATAGTAGTTATATTCTTATACATAGGAGGTAGTATTATAGTAGTTATATTCTTGTACATAGGAGTAGTATTATAGTAGTTATATTCTTGTATATAGGAGTAGTATTATAGTAGTTATATTCTTGTACGTAGGAGTAGTATAGTAGTTATATTCTTGTATATAGGAGGTAGTATTATAGTAGTTATATTCTTGTACATAGGAGTAGTATTATAGTAGTTATATTCTTGTACATAGGAGGTAGTATTATAGTAGTTATATTCTTGTACATAGGAGTAGTATTATAGTAGTTATATTCTTGTACATAGGAGTAGTATAGTAGTTATATTCTTGTATATAGGAGGTAGTATTATAGTAGTTATATTCTTGTACATAGGAGTAGTATTATAGTAGTTATATTCTTGTACATAGGAGGTAGTATTATAGTAGTTATATTCTTGTACATAGGAGTAGTATTATAGTAGTTATATTCTTGTACATAGGAGGTAGTATTATAGTAGTTATATTCTTGTACATAGGAGTAGTAATATAGTAGTTATATTCTTGTACATAGGAGTAGTAATATAGTAGTTATATTCTTGTACATAGGAGCAGTATTATAGTAGTTATATTCTTGTACATAGGAGGTAGTATTATAGTAGTTATATTCTTGTACATAGGAGCAGTATTATAGTAGTTATATTCTTGTACATAGGAGGTAGTATTATAGTAGTTATATTCTTGTACATAGGAGGTAGTATTATAGTAGTTATATTATTGTACATAGGAGTAGTATTATAGGAGTTATATTCTTGTACATAGGAGTAGTATTATAGTAGTTATATTCTTGTACATAGGAGGTAGTATTATATTAGTTATATTCTTGTACATAGGAGTAGTATTATAGTAGTTATATTCTTGTACATAGGAGTAGTATTATAGTAGTTATAGTCTTGTACATAGTAGTATTATAGTAGTTATATTCTTGTACATAGGGGCAGTATTATAGTAGTTATCTTCTTGTACATAGGAGTAGTATTATAGTAGTTATATTCTTGTACATAGGAGTAGTATTATAGTAGTTATATTATTGTACATAGGAGCAGTATTATAGTAGTTATATTCTTGTACATAGGAGGTAGTATTATAGTAGTTATATTCTTGTACATAGGAATAGTATTATAGTAGTTATATTCTTGTACATAGGTGGTAGTATTATAGTAGTTATATTCTTGTACATAGGAGTAGTATTATAGTAGTTATATTCTTGTACATAGGAGGTAGTATTATAGTAGTTATATTCTTGTACATAGGAGTAGTATTATAGTAGTTATATTCTTGTACATAGGTGGTAGTATTATAGTAGTTATATTATTGTACATAGGAGCAGTATTATAGTAGTTATATTCTTGTACATAGGAGGTAGTATTATAGTAGTTATATTCTTGTACATAGGAGTAGTATTATAGTAGTTATATTCTTGTACATAGGAGTAGTATTATAGTAGTTATATTCTTGTACATAGGAGCAGTATTATAGGAGTTATATTCTTGTACATAGGAGCAGTATTATAGTAGTTATATTCTTGTACATAGGAGTAGTATTATAGTAGTTATATTCTTGTACATAGGAGGTAGTATTATAGTAGTTATATTCTTGTACATAGGAGGCAGTATTATAGTAGTTATATTATTGTACATAGGAGTAGTATTATAGGAGTTATATTATTGTACATAGGAGTAGTATTATAGGAGTTATATTCTTGTACGTAGGAGGTAGTATTATAGTAGTTATATTCTTGTACATAGGAGGCAGTATTATAGTAGTTATATTCTTGTACATAGGAGCAGTATTATAGTAGTTATATTCTTGTACATAGGAGTAGTATTATAGTAGTTATATTCTTGTACATAGGAGGCAGTATTATAGTAGTTATATTCTTGTACATAGGAGGCAGTATTATAGTAGTTATATTCTTGTACATAGGAGTAGTATTATAGTAGTTATATTCTTGTACATAGGAGCAGTATTATAGTAGTTATATTCTTGTACATAGGAGTAGTATTATAGTAGTTATATTCTTGTACATAGGAGTAGTATTATAGTAGTTATATTCTTGTACATAGGAGCAGTATTATAGTAGTTATATTCTTGTACATAGGAGTAGTATTATAGTAGTTATGTTCTTGTACATAGGAGATAGTATTATAGTAGTTATATTCTTGTACATAGGAGCAGTATTATAGTAGTTATATTCTTGTACATAGGAGTAGTATTATAGTAGTTATATTCTTGTACATAGAAGATAGTATTATAGTAGTTATATTCTTGTACATAGGAGCAGTATTATAGTAGTTATATTCTTGTACATAGGAGCAGTATTATAGTGGTTATATTCTTGTACATAGGAGCAGTATTATAGTAGTTATATTCTTGTACATAGGAGTAGTATTATAGTAGTTATATTCTTGTACATAGGAGGTAGTATTATAGTAGTTATATTCTTGTACATAGGAGGCAGTATTATAGTAGTTATATTATTGTACATAGGAGTAGTATTATAGGAGTTATATTATTGTACATAGGAGTAGTATTATAGGAGTTATATTCTTGTACGTAGGAGGTAGTATTATAGTAGTTATATTCTTGTACGTATGAGGCAGTATTATAGTAGTTATATTCTTGTACATAGGAGCAGTATTATAGTAGTTATATTCTTGTACATAGGAGTAGTATTATAGTAGTTATATTCTTGTACATAGGAGGCAGTATTATAGTAGTTATATTCTTGTACATAGGAGGCAGTATTATAGTAGTTATATTCTTGTACATAGGAGTAGTATTATAGTAGTTATATTCTTGTACATAGGAGCAGTATTATAGTAGTTATATTCTTGTACATAGGAGCAGTATTATAGTAGTTATATTCTTGTACATAGGAGTAGTATTATAGTAGTTATATTCTTGTACATAGGAGTAGTATTATAGTAGTTATATTCTTGTACATAGGAGTAGTATTATAGTAGTTATATTCTTGTACATAGGAGTAGTATTATAGTAGTTATATTCTTGTACATAGGAGTAGTATTATAGTAGTTATATTCTTGTACATAGGAGATAGTATTATAGTAGTTATATTCTTGTACATAGGAGCAGTATTATAGTAGTTATATTCTTGTACATAGGAGCAGTATTATAGTAGTTATATTCTTGTACATAGGAGCAGTATTATAGTAGTTATATTCTTGTACATAGGAGTAGTATTATAGTAGTTATATTCTTGTACATAGGAGGTAGTATTATAGTAGTTATATTCTTGTACATAGGAGGCAGTATTATAGTAGTTATATTATTGTACATAGGAGTAGTATTATAGGAGTTATATTATTGTACATAGGAGTAGTATTATAGGAGTTATATTCTTGTACGTAGGAGGTAGTATTATAGTAGTTATATTCTTGTACATATGAGGCAGTATTATAGTAGTTATATTCTTGTACATAGGAGCAGTATTATAGTAGTTATATTCTTGTACATAGGAGTAGTATTATAGTAGTTATATTCTTGTACATAGGAGGCAGTATTATAGTAGTTATATTCTTGTACATAGGAGGCAGTATTATAGTAGTTATATTCTTGTACATAGGAGTAGTATTATAGTAGTTATATTCTTGTACATAGGAGCAGTATTATAGTAGTTATATTCTTGTACATAGGAGCAGTATTATAGTAGTTATATTCTTGTACATAGGAGTAGTATTATAGTAGTTATATTCTTGTACATAGGAGTAGTATTATAGTAGTTATATTCTTGTACATAGGAGCAGTATTATAGTAGTTATATTCTTGTATATAGGAGTAGTATTATAGTAGTTATATTCTTGTACATAGGAGTAGTATTATAGTAGTTATATTCCTTTACATAGGAGCAGTATTATAGTAGTTATATTCTTGTACATAGGAGTAGTATTATAGTAGTTATATTCTTGTACATAGGAGTAGTATTATAGTAGTTATATTCTTGTACATAGGAGTAGTATTATAGTAGTTATATTCTTGTACATAGGAGTAGTATTATAGTAGTTATATTCTTGTACATAGGAGTAGTATTATAGTAGTTATATTCTTGTACATAGGAGTAGTATTATAGTAGTTATATTCTTGTACATAGGAGGTAGTATTATAGTAGTTATATTCTTGTACATAGGAGGTAGTATTATAGTAGTTATATTCTTGTACATAGGAGTAGTATTATAGTAGTTATATTCTTGTACATAGGAGCAGTATTATAGTAGTTATATTCTTGTATATAGGAGTAGTATTATAGTAGTTATATTCTTGTACATAGGAGTAGTATTATAGTAGTTATATTCCTTTACATAGGAGCAGTATTATAGTAGTTATATTCTTGTACATAGGAGTAGTATTATAGTAGTTATATTCTTGTACATAGGAGTAGTATTATAGTAGTTATATTCTTGTACATAGGAGTAGTATTATAGTAGTTATATTCTTGTACATAGGAGTAGTATTATAGTAGTTATATTCTTGTACATAGGATTAGTATTATAGTAGTTATATTCTTGTACATAGGAGTAGTATTATAGTAGTTATATTCTTGTACATAGGAGGTAGTATTATAGTAGTTATATTCTTGTACATAGGAGTAGTATTATAGTAGTTATATTCTGGTACATAGGAGGTAGTATTATAGTAGTTATATTCTTGTACATAGGAGTAGTATTATAGTAGTTATATTCTTGTACATAGGAGTAGTATTATAGTAGTTATATTCTTGTACATAGGAGTAGTATTATAGTAGTTATATTCTTGTACATAGGAGTAGTATTATAGTAGTTATATTCTTGTACATAGGAGGTAGTATTATAGTAGTTATATTCTTGTACATAGGAGGTAGTATTATAGTAGTTATATTCTTGTACATAGGAGTAGTATTATAGTAGTTATATTCTTGTACATAGGAGTAGTATTATAGTAGTTATATTCCTTTACATAGGAGCAGTATTATAGTAGTTATATTCTTGTACATAGGAGTAGTATTATAGTAGTTATATTCTTGTACATAGGAGTAGTATTATAGTAGTTATATTCTTGTACATAGGAGTAGTATTATAGTAGTTATATTCTTGTACATAGGAGTAGTATTATAGTAGTTATATTCTTGTACATAGGAGTAGTATTATAGTAGTTATATTCTTGTACATAGGAGTAGTATTATAGTAGTTATATTCTGGTACATAGGAGGTAGTATTGTATGTATTATGTTCTTCTCCATAGGGGGCAGTATTACAATAGTTATAGTCTTGTCCCTGCACTAGTTACTGACTGGACAGTTGTTCTTCTCCTGTGTCACATTATACATCTACGCTTATAATTTATATATTTTCCATCTTCTGTATTTGATATAATATAGTAATGATGGGACGGACAGAATATAAATTACCGTACACCGGACCGTTCTGACTATGTCATACAGTTCAATATAATACACATGATGGATAACACTATATAGAAGGATAGACAATGCTCAGTTTTCGGGCAGGCATTGTCCTCGTCTCCCCCTTCTTCTTCCAGGAATGTCTTATATGCCATCTGATCTCCAGAGAGCGCCGGCGTCTTATCAGAGTAAGATTTTAATAAGGACACGAGGCTTAATCTACATGAGGTTTAATTTCAATCCGAGGGCAACCCCAGGGCATTGCAGAGGCTCCGGACAAGCGGTGCAGGGGGAGCGGCATATTTTATGGGTATAATTCGGAGTTGTAGGTAAGATTTGATGTTTCAGGTCCCAGCTGGAGCTTTATGAATTGGCTTTGTAGGTTACGGTGCACATTACTGTAGATTGACATCAAATGGTGTTAATCCATTTTTAGCTTATCTTCCAGACTTGAGGGCGATGGAAAAAGTGGTCAGCGAGCGATGTGGTTTGTTCTGGAGTGTAATACAGGGAGTTCTGCAGTGACTGGGGCAGGCCAGATGTTATTGCCGCGCAGGGCACTGACGTGCCGGCAATCCGCGGTTATACAGAGGAATCCCAGCTGTGGTCTGGAGCGGCAGGTTCACATGTGTAACTGTTTCATGTACCGAGCCTGTGTACAGGGAACCATTATACAACCTATACATTATACCGCTATACAACACATGTCATATAAAGCCATGGGCTGGAAAATACCTGATGATCCTAATTTCTGTAATATATCACCTCTTCCGATGCTGTTTGTATATTAAAGGGAGTCAAGATCAGATCGGTGGAGATCTGACAACCAGCACCCCTACTGATCAGATGTATAGATACCGCAGCCTCTTCATTAAATACCAAGAACAGCGCCATACATTGTACAGTGGCTGCGCTTGGTATTGCAGCTCATTCACTTCGATGGGACCGAACGGCAATCAGCCAAATATTGTATCAAGGAAAATTCCTAGATGTGAATGGGGGTCCTAGAAAATGTATTTATTATTATTATTATTATTATTATTATTATTATTATTATTATTATTATTATTTCTGATGACAATCTATCTAAGATAAATGTATGTAGATAGATAATAGATAGAGAGAGAGAGAGAGAGAGAGAGAGAGAGATAGGCGATAGATAGATAGATAGATAGATAGATAGATAGATAGATAGATAGGAGATAGATAGATAGATAGATAGATAGATAGATAGATAGGAGATAGATAGATAGATAGATAGATAGATAGGAGATAGATAGATAGATAGATAGATAGATAGATAGATAGGAGATAGATAGATAGATAGATAGATAGATAGATAGATAGATAGATAGATAGGAGATAGATAGGAGATAGATAGATAGATAGATAGATAGATAGATAGATAGATAGATAGATAGGAGATAGATAGATAGATAGATAGATAGATAGATAGATAGATAGATAGGAGATAGATAGATAGATAGATAGATAGATAGATAGATAGATAGGAGATAGATAGATAGATAGATAGATAGATAGATGATAGATAGGAGATAGATAGATAGATAGATAGATAGATAGATAGATAGATAGATAGATAGATAGGAGATAGATAGATAGATAGATAGATAGGAGATAGATAGATAGATAGATAGATAGATAGGAGATAGATAGATAGGAGATAGATAGATAGATAGATAGATAGATAGATAGATAGGAGATAGATAGATAGATAGATAGATAGATAGATAGATAGATAGGAGATAGATAGATAGATAGATAGATAGATAGATAGGAGATAGATAGATAGATAGATAGATAGATAGATAGGAGATAGATAGATAGATAGAAGATAGATAGATAGATAGATAGATAGATAGATAGATAGATAGATAGGAGATAGATAGATAGATAGATAGATAGATAGATAGATAGATAGGAGATAGATAGATAGATAGATAGATAGATAGATAGGAGATAGATAGATAGATAGATAGATAGATAGATAGGAGATAGATAGATAGATAGATAGATAGATAGATAGATAGGAGATAGATAGATAGATAGATAGATAGATAGATAGGAGATAGATAGATAGATAGATAGATAGATAGGAGATAGATAGATAGATAGATAGATAGATAGATAGATGATAGATAGATAGATAGATAGATAGGAGATAGATAGATAGATAGATAGATAGATAGATAGATAGGAGATAGATAGATAGATAGATAGATAGATAGATAGGAGATAGATAGATAGATAGATAGATAGATAGATAGATAGATAGGAGATAGATAGATAGATAGATAGATAGATAGATAGATAAGAGATAGATAGATAGATAGATAGATAGATAGATGATAGATAGATAGATAGATAGATAGATAGATAGATGATAGATAGATAGATAGAAGATAGATAGATAGATAGATAGATAGATAGATAGATAGGAGATAGATAGATAGATAGATAGATAGATAGATAGATAGATAGATAGGAGATAGATAGATAGATAGATAGATAGATAGATAGGAGATAGATAGATAGATAGATAGATAGATAGATAGATAGGAGATAGATAGATAGATAGATAGATAGATAGGAGATAGATAGATAGATAGATAGATAGATAGATAGGAGATAGATAGATAGATAGATAGATAGGAGATAGATAGATAGATAGATAGATAGATAGATAGATAGATAGGAGATAGATAGATAGATAGATAGATAGATAGGAGATAGATAGATAGATAGATAGATAGATAGATAGATAGATAGATGATAGATAGATAGATAGATAGATAGATAGATAGGAGATAGATAGATAGATAGATAGATAGATAGGAGATAGATAGATAGATAGATAGATAGATAGATAGGAGATAGATAGATAGATAGATAGATAGATAGATAGATAGGAGATAGATAGATAGATAGATAGATAGATAGATGATAGATAGATAGATAGATAGATAGATAGGAGATAGATAGATAGATAGATAGATAGATAGATAGATAGATAGATAGATAGATAGATTGTATATACATTGTATCCATCAGGGGCTTCTCTTCCATTGTCTCGGCTACCACTTGTATCCTAACCCTTGCTGTCTATTAGATGACATGTCACCCTCGGCCCTCCCTCCTGTCAATGATCGGGGTACAGCGCCAGCGTTGGCTTTTGCCCGGTCGATGAGCCCACCTAGGGAGCCCCCCATTGTCCTGCTCTCGGGCTTTATACAGATGTGGATCCCGTTTACAAGGAAACAAGGACATAACCAAATGTCTGACATCTGCTGTGACACTGTTCACATTTCCATACGAATACTCTGCCAGTTCCTCAATGATCCCCAGGTCGGTGCGCGCGGATTCTGGGAGGGTCACCAGTCGGCAGATGTGCTGTCACCGAGCACAATGGCAGCGTCCTCCGTCCCTCCTTTACGAGAAGGATGAGCTGTTGGATTTGACCTTTTCAGAATTGGACCAGGCACCTCTGCACTTTCCTTTATGTGACGCTATTCCCTAGTCACATGTTCTATAGAGGGGAACATTGTTTTTGGGATTGGAATTTCTTTAACCATTGATTGGAAAAGCTGCTTAATTTGGCCTTTGGCCATTGTTGTGAGGCACCAAGCGAATCCATAAGGGGCAAACATGGCAGCCGTCCGATATCGGGCAGGAGGTTATCGGGAGATGATTGACAGGTATCAAGAATGGGCTCCATCTCTGTAACTACCATGTCTGGTTGTAGCCTTGTTAGTGGAGGGGAATGGGTCCCCATTCTAGTGATCAGGGGGGTCCCAGGGGTCGGACCCTCATTGAGCACATTGTGACTCATCCTTGCATTTTCCATGGGGCATAAACATCTCCATTGAAGTCTGGTGCAAATTTTTGCACATTTTTCTGATCCAATATTGAGTTGCCGTGTGGATTTTCCATCTGTAGCATATGCATTTTCTTCTGCAGATCTGTAGCAGATTTCATCCAAATCCATCGTCTTTAATGCAAAAATCCTCATCCATTCAAGAATTTGCAAGGCGCAGTATGAATTTTCCTTGCGGATTTCCCTATACTTTTGATACATATTTGCAGATACGTGAGGATTTTGATACAAATTTTCCACATTGACATCCTGAACGTGTGCATGTAGCCTTGGGGTAGGTCATCCATTGCAGATCGACATGGACCAACACCCAGGACCCCCACAGATCAGCTCTTTGGAGAAGCCATAGTACTGCAGTCTGTTCTCTGTCCCAATTAGATGAATAAGGCTCAGCTGTAATAGCACGGCCCCTACACAATGTATAGCATGGTGCTTGGTTTTCGGTGAAGAGTTTGCAGTCCTCACCCCAAACAGCTGATATGTGGAGGTCCCAGGAATTGGGATAGGATAGGTCCTCAATAATGGAAGAATCGATGTCTGCAGTGGACCATTGTAGGGAGTCAACGTGAAGGGACCGGTGTCTGTAGTCACGCTCCTCTTGTAAATCGAGAATGGGTCGTGCGGCGCCAAGAACCAAAGCAATAGCGGTGCGGATGGAGATTTACTGCTCCGGGTGTTTATACTCTTAATAAGCCGATGACCTTGTTTGTGGTCCATGAGTATTGAGAAGGTGCAGGAGCAAGAAGTGGCCTAGTGGATGGAAAGATCCTGAAGCCTTCTTACGAATACTGCCCAGATGGGGGAAGCTATGGGCGGAGGTTCCTGGCACAGACCTATAGACAGACCAACACACAGAAGGTGATGGCAGCCATCTTGGTATGATGTAGTGTTCTCCAGGCTCCAGGTTTAGCACTTTGCAATTGTTTTTCCATTATTCCCAAGTGGGGTTGGGCCGATCTTGAGATTTCTGGATCGTTTTTAAAATACGATTTACCAGCCGATCCCAATCGTGAAATTTGCTCGATCGCCGATTGGGATCTGATCTTTCCCGATCCCGTTCATTCCACCCTAATGTTAGCTTTTCCCACAATGATTGGCCAGTGGCCAAGCATTGTGGGAACTAACGTGAGACCTCGATCCTGCTGAATAAGATCAGGATCGGAATTCCGATTGCGATCGTGAAATGGACTCGATCGCTGATCGGGATCCGCTCAACCCTCTTCCCAAGTATTTGCCCACCATGTGTCTTATACCCCCGCAGTGACTGTAGCCCCTTCTGTACCTCTGTGTATCCACCATATACTGTATATATCGGGTAACAAGGGTCTGTGACGTTCCTACGTGGTTCCATCCCAAACAGACAAGTAATATGGCTGCCCTATAAGGGTAAGTCTTACAACCCCTATATACTGTATACAGGCAGGTGAGACCTTGGGCTGTATCACTGCATATATGACTATTGCGCTTGGCTGCCAGGACTCTTCTATTCCATGTCTCAGGCTTTCCGTTGTGTTCTTAGCCTCTTCTGCTGACTTGTGCTGACCGTCCTACATTTTCCTCACCGTGGAATGGAAAATCTTGGGCTGAGTCAGCGCGGTGTCTCCTGGTTATTCACAGAGTAAATGACAAGGTACGTGGGAGACCTCGTCTGACCAGATTGTCAAAAAATACTCCCAGATCTGAGCCAATATCTGCCTACTGGTTCCACCTGTAAAAACAGCCTGGACTCCCTCCATAAACAGGAGGGCGAATTCTTATCCAAGGTCTAAAGAAAATCCCACCGTTCGCTGCTGCCGTCCATCCGTCACTTGTCACTTTGTCTGAAGTAATGCAAAAATTCTCAACGACATCAGCACTTCTGAAAGAAAACACAAGCCTGCAGTACCAGGGATGGACACAACGGTAAGTGTGGCGCTATAGCTCAACACCCGGCTGGCTTCATACGCTTCCCCTACGACATTTGGCAGACGTATCCATCAAACGGTGGAAGGACTGATGGTAATATCTCTTCTATAAGATGACTTCAAGGAAAGCCAGTAAGATGCGGGAGGTGAGTCCAACCCCCGACGGCTGCTTCGCAATAAATTGATCAGCGGGGACAATGTAATGGAAAAGTACAAAGCGCTGGATCCAAGTCCCTGACTATGGAGATGCCGTTCATTACAATATGGCCAAAGTCCAAGGCAAGGCTCCAAAATATTGTCATAAAATTGAATGTGAATATAATGAACCGGCGGTAAGTGGCCAAATAAGATTTCTCGGAGAAATTTACAAGAATGAATGCACTAATGAAGGGGTTAAAATAGGTGGCGAGAAAACCTACACCTGACGCCACCCATTTACGGGAGTGCACGGGGAGGTCAGGGCGCTCCAGGATCGGCGTAGTAAAAAGCAAAAACAGTAAAAAGAAATTGGCAATAACTAATAGTCTCGCACCGGCCCCGCTAAGACTACTTGGGGCCGCTCCAGCTTCAAGACTATAACATGGCCTATATAGATGCTATAGGTTCCAGCATGGGGGAGACTGACCCCCAATATATATATACTGAAATCAGTTTCAGGTGTAGCCAAAATTAACGTGGACCCTTTCCCTCAAGCACAAGGAATGATTTTGTAAGGAATCCTCACAGCTATCCGCCATTACCACCACGACATATCAGTAGAATAACCTCTGAGTGATCAGGGCTCCACCACCGGGACCCCCAAATATTGCTTGACTTTGGGGGACCTTCTGAATTTTCACCACAGAGCACCACAGGTGACAAGGATTGTGCGGGGACTGGGGTGAGCGGTGGTTTTCTTCGTAGCGCCAGGACCCCACAACCATCCTCCAATAGGCCATCCCTTACCACAGCTGGAAAACACATTGGCCAAGGCTACACATTGCAGAAAAGTTGCACCTTGTTGTTGCAATAAACACTATCATTTCAAAGGGATGTGCCTAGGGGAATCCACCTGAGGATCGCTCAGGACACTTCTGATTGCAATGAATCGGAGAGTCGGGAGGCGTTTCCGCTTCAAAATCCACTTGCTGCAAAATTTGCAACAATAAACAAGGCTCTTGTGCTGCGTGTGGCCTCAACCTTTGATAGGATGGAGTTACAATACCAGGCACAACCTAAAGACATAGGTGGCGCTGTTACTGAAAATATCCCCTTCTTACTGATCTCAGATAACGTTGCAGAATTATCATAACCGAGATCTCCCGAAAGCTGCAAAAGTGGCCAAACCGGGAGGTTTTTGCAGCAGCAGCTCTCCATCATGGACCTGCAGCAGCTCTCTTGCTCCTTGCATCTGGGAAACCCCAAGCTGCAGGCTACGAATACACAGCGGGGATGACTTTGCACTGCAGCGGGTGGACAAGGTTTAGAAACCTCCCATCACTATGCTGATACCGTACATGGTGGTGTGTTAGCTGCTGGTGACTCCATGTCCTGTGTGACCACAGCTTTAGGGTGGTCTCACGCGAAGCCTTTTGAAGACTGTTTTTGATGTATTTCCAGCAGGAAGTCCTTCCTTTACATTTTTTTCACCCCCAAAAAATTATCTTTTCCCAAAATTTTGTGCATGAAATCTCCCTTACCCATGACATAGAGGTGAAGAGGATACTACACACTGCAGATGGTGGGGGAAGGGCTGGACTCGTAATAATTGTATATTAAAAATCTAGTGTAATAAACAGAGTTGTTGGCCCATGTTAACCCTTGACTTGATTTATGGTAGTTACAAAAATAAAGTAATTTATTGCTCTGGTGTTTTGGCAGCTTCTTCCCAAAATAATAGCAGGGGGTGTAATTATCCGGCTCCCTGAGTGCCATACAATGCATCCTTGGAGAGCAGAGCTGTAAAGTTTGGGCAGCTGTACTTCCAGTTTCCTGTCCTGCAATTACAGGTCAGGACCTGACGTTCATATTCCCACAGGGAAATACAACCGGCTCCTCTTTATGGGAAGGACTGAGGTTGATCGATTGGGTGTGAGGGAATCAGCGCTCCCTGATGGCTCTACGATGGCCACTGCAATGTAATGCATCATTAAAGGGGTCATTCCCTTTGGACGACTTGTTAGAAGAGTCCCTCAAAAATCACAAAGTGCTGGTGGGACTCTCCAAGTGATCACCTGTCATGTGGGTAATTGCAGTGCCACCATTGGAGAAATGAAGTGTTACAATGTGTCCATTCACAACAAAGGGTGGTCTATGGAATGTAGGACAGGGTAGTCTCCACTTTGGCCAAGATATGAGGATCCTGAGGCGAGGACTCCCCTCTACTAACCCAGGACTATCTAATAGGGTGCAAAAAATGGGTTGTCCAAGTGAGGCACATATGACCCCTTTACTGCCTACCCCCTGTCAAATCCATAGCTGCCCTCCGTAACATCATCACATGAGTCAACGGGTCACTGAAGGTAGAACTAAAGGAGAATCTTGTGATAGTTCCCAAGAGCCAAAGGAACTCCATGTACCTGCTCTCCACTCTAGCCAAGATATGAGGATCCTGAGCTGAGGACTCCCCTCTACTAACCCAGGACTATCTAATAGGGTGTAAGAAATGGGTTGTCCAAATGGTGGCACGTATGACCCCTTTGATGCCTACCCCCTGTCAAATCGATATCTGCCCTCCATAATATCATCCCAGGAGTCATCGGGTCACTGAAGGAAGAACTAAATAAGAACCTTCTGAAGATATCATACATGTTCTTGATATGTTCTCCGTAACATCATCACGTGAGTCAACGGGTCACTTTCCACCCACAGACAGTCTTACATTCCTCTTCTGTAATACTCTGTACTGCTGTGGTCTTTCCCAAAGGCCTCAAGCACAGAAGAACGGCACCTTCGTAGGGGAAATGAACAATGCCACTCTTCTGCTTCCAGCCGAAACAGTAACTCTAGAAATTTCCACCCCTTGGCTCATGGCACTGGATATTGTACATTGTACTGTTTGGGCGGACACAATCTTATAGAATTTTCTCTTCCAGTCTGGACACTGGTCTACTTATAAAACAAGACCGAGCCTGAAATAGAAGTTGTAGGTGGCCGTGGCCGAGGCCGATCCTCGCATTGTCCCGCACATCTGTCTCTTATTATCGTAAGACGTTCAATGGTTTTAGACGTTCTAGAAAAACATGACAGTAACTAAGAGGGAACTTGTACAAAATAAAGATAAAAATCAAATAGAGGTTAATAAATATGACGATGAGAAGTAAAACAAGAGGCGGTGACTGGCAGGAGCAGGACCCGCCATGATCTCCATCACTCATAGACAAAACAAAGCGTCTGACAAGGAGCCAAAAGATTCCAGAGACCCAAAATAATTTTGCCATTGTCTATCTCAGAGATGGGATCTAGTCCTATAAACCCTTGGCTTTCGGTTCCCAGGACTAGCCCGATCAAGATGAAGACCATAACTATACAACGAAAAGTGCAAGGGAACAGAACTTTTTGTTATGAAGTTTCACCAATAAGCAAATGGAGCAAATGGAAACCGTAGTGAAGAACGCACCTTCACGGATACACACAGTGACTGGCATACTAAAAACAGGTAGCCAGATTTGTAGGAAGATTTATTTGTCCCAAAAATTATCTGCAGTGGTTAGTTGGCGTACAGACATCTCGAGAACAAGACATGGAATGGAAGAGAGAAAGACCGGAGACCAAACAATGGCATTCAGTAGTGTGGAGAAGTCTGGTTGAGTGTGGTGGAGTCTCGAGGAGTCTGGTTGAGTGTGGAGGAGTCTCAAGGAGTCTGGTTGAGTGTGGTGGAGTCTCAAGGAGTCTGATTGAGTATGGTGGAGTCTCGAGGAGTCTGGTTGAGTATGGTGGAGTCTCGAGGAGTCTGGTTGAGTATGGTGGAGTCTCGAGAAGTCTGGTTGAGTATGGTGGAGTCTCGAGGAGTCTGGTTGAGTATGGAGGAGTATCAAGAAGTCTGGTTGAGTATGGAGGAGTCTCGAGGAGTCTGGTTGAGTATGGAGGAGTATCGAGGAGTCTGGTTGAGTATGGAGGAGTATCGAGGAGTCTGGTTGAGTATGGTGGAGTCTCCAAGAGTCTGGTTGAGTATGGTGGAGTCTTGAGGAGTCTGATTGAGTATGGAGGAGTCTCGAGGAGTCTGGTTGAGTGTGGAGGAGTCTTGAGGAGTCTGGTTGAGTATGGTGGAGTGTCGAGGAGTCTGGTTGAGTATGGAGGAGTGTCGAGGAGTCTGGTTGAATATGGAGGAGTCTCGAGGAGTCTGGTTGAGTATAGAGGAGTCTCAAGGAGTCTGGTTGAGTATGAAGGAGTCTCGAGGAGTCTGGTTGAGTATAGAGGAGTCTCAAGGAGTCTGGTTGAGTATGGTGGAGTCTCGAGGAGTCTGGTTGAGTATGGAGGAGTCTCGAGGAGTCTGGTTGAGTATGGTGGAGTCTCGAGGAGTCTGGTTGAGTATGGTGGAGTCTCGAGGAGTCTGGTTGAGTATGGAGGAGTCTCTAGGAGACTATGAAGTAGTCCATCACTTACATGAGAATATTGTCCACAAACTTAAAGATATCATATTTTTAACAAAATAATTCCTATGGTGCAGAACGAAAAACTCAACTGATCATAACGGGGGTGCAAAACCTAATTTGGTAGTATGTGAACAAGGCCCCCTACAGTGAAGCCCCCATTGCTTGAAAAAAGTGATGGAATATGAAGGCTTCGATAGAGAGTAGAACTAAAAAAGAATCTACTGAAGAGCAATAGGTCCTTTTAATGTTCTTGCACCAGGTCCCTCTGTACCAAAATTTTCAATCAGTCAACAAAAATTTTGACGATACCTGCACTTGAGATGCAATTTACTCAAAAATTGATGTTTTGTCCTGAACAGAGAAGAACTTCACTTGCATGTGTTCTGCACTGCTGATGGATGAAGATCCCAGAGTTGTTTCCTATGGTGGCCAATGGTACCACAGTCCGACACCTCCAAAGCCTGGATATCTGCCATGGTTCACAATGGCAATGGCTGACAAATCAATCACCATGATAATACCTTGTAAATATGTATATTAATATGTCCATAGAATGACCAGGAGACCTTTGTGCTCGGAGGAAGATCGAAAGATTCTTACTAGAGAGAAGTAAGGAGACCGATCTGCAAGACAGCGGCCGACTGAGGACAGAGACCGGGACGTTTATTATCATAACAGATCTACTTACTTAGAAAATAAACCATCTCATCCAAAAATAACCAAAACCTGCAAGTAAATCGACCGAAAGTCCGACATGAAGAGTTGTCTTATCTCTCCAGGGAGACCGTCCTGTGAGTAGGCAGAAGCGAAGAAAGACGTTCCTGCTGAGAACGGAGAAAATAACCATCTAAAGTGCAACCCAAACACAAGACTAAGGCAAAGAAACCCAACGACATATGTGACGTGTCGTCTGCAGGAAACAACTCGCAACCTGCGGATTATCAGCTATGTCTATAATACAGGGATAAACCGAGAATACAGCTCAGGGGAGGCAAAGAGGCCTGAGACACGAGGAGGCTATATACTTATATATAGGAGTAGTATTATAGTAGTTATATTCTTGTACATAGGAGCAGTATTATAGTAGTTATATTCTTGTATATAGGAGGTAGTATTATAGTAGTTATATTCTTGTACATAGGAGGTAGTATTATAGTAGTTATATTCTTGTACATAGGAGTAGTATTATAGTAGTTATATTCTTGTACATAGGAGCAGTATTATAGTAGTTATATTCTTGTATATAGGAGGTAGTATTATAGTAGTTATATTCTTGTACATAGGAGCAGTATTATAGTAGTTATATTCTTGTATATAGGAGGTAGTATTATAGTAGTTATATTCTTGTACATAGGAGTAGTATTATAGTAGTTATATTCGTGTACATAGGAGCAGTATTATAGTAGTTATATTCTTGTACATAGGAGTAGTATTATAGTAGTTATATTCTTGTACATAGGAGTAGTATTATAGTAGTTATATTCTTGTACATAGGAGCAGTATTATAGTAGTTATATTCTTGTATATAGGAGGTAGTATTACAGTAGTTATATTCTTGTACATAGGAGTAGTATTATAGTAGTTATATTCTTGTACATAGGAGTAGTATTATAGTAGTTATATTCTTGTACATAGGAGTAGTATTATAGTAGTTATATTCTTGTACATAGGAGCAGTATTATAGTAGTTATATTCTTGTACATAGGAGGTAGTATTATAGTAGTTATATTCTTGTACATAGGAGTAGTATTATAGTAGTTATATTCTTGTACATAGGAGGTAGTATTATAGTAGTTATATTCTTGTACATAGGAGCAGTATTATAGTAGTTATATTCTTGTACATAGGAGTAGTATTATAGTAGTTATATTCTTGTACATAGGAGTAGTATTATAGTAGTTATATTCTTGTACATAGGAGGTAGTATTATAGTAGTTATATTCTTGTACATAGGAGTAGTATTATAGTAGTTATATTCTTGTACATAGGAGTAGTATTATAGTAGTTATATTCTTGTACATAGGAGTAGTGTTATAGTAGTTATATTCTTGTACATAGGAGTAGTATTATAGTAGTTATATTCTTGTACATAGGAGTAGTATTATAGTAGTTATATTCTTGTACATAGGAGTAGTGTTATAGTAGTTATATTCTTGTACATAGGAGTAGTGTTATAGTAGTTATATTCTTGTACATAGGAGTAGTATTATAGTAGTTATATTCTTGTACATAGGAGTAGTATTATAGTAGTTATTTTCTTGTACATAGGAGTAATGTTATAGTAGTTATATTCTTGTACATAGGAGTAGTATTATAGTAGTTATATTCTTGTACATAGGAGTAGTGTTATAGTAGTTATATTCTTGTACATAGGAGTAGTATTATAGTAGTTATATTCTTGTACATAGGAGGTAGTATTATAGTAGTTATATTCTTGTACATAGGAGTAGTATTATAGTAGTTATATTCTTGTACATAGGAGCAGTATTATAGTAGTTATATTCTTGTACATAGGAGTAGTATTATAGTAGTTATATTCTTGTACATAGGAGTAGTATTATAGTAGTTATATTCTTGTACATAGGAGTAGTATTATAGTAGTTATATTCTTGTACATAGGAGCAGTATTATAGTAGTTATATTCTTGTACATAGGAGTAGTATTATAGTAGTTATATTCTTGTACATAGGAGTAGTATTATAGTAGTTATATTCTTGTACATAGGAGTAGTATTATAGTAGTTATATTCTTGTACATAGTAGTATTATAGTAGTTATATTCTTGTACATAGGAGCAGTATTATAGTAGATATATTCTTGTACATAGGAGTAGTATTATAGTAGTTATATTCTTGTACATAGGAGTAGTATTATAGTAGTTATATTCTTGTACATAGGAGTAGTATTATAGTAGTTATATTCTTGTACATAGTAGTATTATAGTAGTTATATTCTTGTACATAGGAGCAGTATTATAGTAGTTATATTCTTGTACATAGTAGTATTATAGTAGTTATATTCTTGTACATAGGAGCAGTATTGTAGTAGTTATATTCTTGTACATAGGAGTAGTATTATAGTAGTTATATTCTTGTACATAGTAGTATTATAGTAGTTATATTCTTGTATATAGGAGGTAGTATTATAGTAGTTATATTCTTGTATATAGGAGGTAGTATTATAGTAGTTATATTCTTGTACATAGGAGTAGTATTATAGTAGTTATATTCTTGTACATAGGAGCAGTATTATAGTAGTTATATTCTTGTACATAGGAGTAGTATTATAGTAGTTATATTCTTGTACATAGGAGTAGTATTATAGTAGTTATATTCTTGTACATAGGAGCAGTATTATAGTAGTTATATTCTTGTACATAGGAGTAGTATTATAGTAGTTATATTCTTGTACATAGGAGGTAGTATTATAGTAGTTATATTCTTGTACATAGGAGGTAGTATTATAGTAGTTATATTCTTGTACATAGGAGGTAGTATTATAGTAGTTATATTCTTGTACATAGGAGTAGTATTATAGTAGTTATATTCTTGTACATAGGAGGTAGTATTATAGTAGTTATATTCTGGTACATAGGAGTAGTATTATAGTAGTTATATTCTTGTACATAGGAGCAGTATTATAGTAGTTATATTCTTGTACATAGGAGTAGTATTATAGTAGTTATATTCTTGTACATAGGAGGTAGTATTATAGTAGTTATATTCTTGTACATAGGAGGTAGTATTATAGTAGTTATATTCTTGTACATAGGAGGTAGTATTATAGTAGTTATATTCTTGTACATAGGAGTAGTATTATAGTAGTTATATTCTTGTACATAGGAGGTAGTATTATAGTAGTTATATTCTGGTACATAGGAGTAGTATTATAGTAGTTATATTCTTGTACATAGGAGGTAGTATTATAGTAGTTATATTCTTGTACATAGGAGTAGTATTATAGTAGTTATATTCTTGTACATAGGAGTAGTATTATAGTAGTTATATTCTTGTACATAGGAGGTAGTATTATAGTAGTTATATTCTGGTACATAGGAGTAGTATTATAGTAGTTATATTCTTGTACATAGGAGTAGTATTATAGTAGTTATATTCTTGTACATAGGAGGTAGTATTATAGTAGTTACAGTGTTGTCCAAAAGTATTGGCAGCCCTGCAAGTCTGTCAGATAATACTCGTGTTCTTCCAGATAATGATTGCAATCACAAATTCTTTGGTATTATTATCTTCATTTAATTTGTCTTCAATGGAAAATCACAAAAAGAATTGTCAAAAAGCCAAATTGGATATAATTCCACAGCAAACATAAAAAGGGGTGGACAAAAGTATTGGCACTGTTTGAAAAATCATGTGATGCTTCTGTAATTTGTGTAATTAACAGCACCTGTTATTTACCTGAGGCACCTAACAGGTGGTGGCAATAACTCAATCACACTTGCAGCCAGTTGAAATGGATTAAAGTTGACTCCACCTCTGTCCTGTGTCCTTGTGTGACCACATTGAGCATGGAGAAAAGAAAGAAGACCAAAGAACTGTCTGAGGACTGGAGAAGCAAAATTGTGAGGAAGCCTGAGCAATCTCAAGGCTGCAAGTCCATCTCCAAAGACCTGAATGTTCCTGTGTCTACCGTGCGCAGTGTCATCAAGAAGTGTAAAGCCCATGGCCCTGTGGCTAACCTCCCGAGATGTGGACGCAAAAGAAACATTGACCAGAGATTTCACCGCAACCGGAAGCTACCAAGTATTAGGCTGAGGGCGCCAATACTTCTGTCCGCACCAGTTTTGGAGTTTTGTGTAAAATGATCAATGATGTGACTTTTTTTTCATTCTCTTTTGTGATTTTTCATTGCAAGCAAAATAAATGAAGATATTAGCAAAGAGTCTGTGCTTGTAATCATTATCTGGAGACACCAAGGATTATCTGGCAGGACTGCAGGGGGGTGAATACTTTTGGCCATCACTGTGTAAGAGGGTGAAACAGCCCCTGTGTAGTGAATGTGCAATGTGTAATTGAGTTGGTGTTTTCATAACCTGACATTTTGTTGTTTGACCACAAGAGGTCGCTGTTGCGAGATAACAAGTAAAAGGAAAAAGGCTGCATGCCCCTGGAAGATTGATGTGGAGACCCTGATCGTTGGAGGAAGGTTCTAGGAGCCATTTTGAGTCAGAGTGTGCTGGACTCTAGAGGAGAAGAGAGAGCTGTGGAGACATCACTGTGCAGAGAGGGTCCTTGGAGGGAGAAGCCACAGCAAGAATAGCTGAGGATTTGAGACTTTCAGAGTCTGTCCAGACACCATCCTAAGGAGAAGATTACTGTCAGAGACTTGGCTGAGAAGTGAGACTGTCAGTGAGACCGCATGCTGTCCGAGGAGCTCCTCTTCACCCTGATGCTAACAGAGACTAAAAGGTACCCAACAGAAGTAAGCGTGCACGCACCACACTGCAAGTTTTGCACCATATTGCTGGGACTGAGTAAAAAGCCTGTAGTTAGTTAGTTAGGTATAATCATCACCCCAGGCTGCAATACTGGTGAACTATCTACCTGTCTGGTAAAAGGACTAAGTCACAGAGGATTTCTACAGAGTTATATCTCCCAGAGAGGGACTTGTAAGGAAGTCTGGGAGCAACATTTAGTTTAACTTTACACTGTTTGGCTTGCAAGCTAACTAACCATTATACTTGCTTAGTTGTACTTGGTTTGGGGGGAATTTAGTAGTATTGTGATAAGATTGTAAACCCTGGTGTTACACCGCCGGATGCCTGTGTCACACACACTGAATTGTTCCTGTGTAATAGGGTAATAACAGGTAACAGGCAGCTGCATAGGCGCAGCTTGCAGGTAGGTAAAAGCTTGGAGTATATTGAAGGCCACACTAGTGGGCACCGTGCTGTATAACACCAGGGTCCCAGCCTCTAGGCTGTGTAAATGTAATACCTGGGAGTGTTCTTTTGGACAAAAGAGGTTATCTAAACTAAGTAAAACCCTATCTTGGTTAAATTGAATTGGACTCACTTCCTTTGTTCGTGACTTCGCTGTATCCTGGGGAGCCCACCTCGGTACACGGCTTACAACTTGGCGTAGTCGGCAGGATACAGCGACCCTCATGGACGGGAATGTGGCGGGAGAGAATCCCCTGGCACCAGCTGTGGTGGTCCAGGGTGCCCCTGCACAGCAAGCCCCAGCGCTGGTAATGCCGGCCCAAGTGGGGTACTTATCGGCCGGGGCACTAATGCAGCATCTGCCAAAGTTTGACGGTAATAATATGACGTTGCAGGACTGGACTGAAAGGGTACGAAGTATAGTTAGACTGAGCAACCTGATACCGGAACTGCGTGCAGAGATAGCATTAGGGGCCCTAGAAGGTGACGCTAGACGGACAGTGATGGTACGGCCCGAATCGGAAAGAGACACTTTAGAAAAAATATTTGCTCTGCTAGAGGGAGCTCAGGGAGGGCGTGCCAAGGTAGCGCAGTTGCGGAGCAACTTCTTCAATCGGTCACAGAGGGAGGGTGAGACTTTAACGCAATACTCTAACGCCTTACAAGAGATGCTGAATGAAGTGCAGCGACGGGACTCAGAGGCTATGGGAGCCTTCAAAGAAGTGGACCGGCTGCTACGAGATCAATTCATCCTAGGGTTATCCAATAAGTTGTTACAGGATAAACTGCAAGAGATGATCCGGGCAGATGCCAACCTGACATTCTATAATGTTTACCTGGCTGCTGTAGAGAGGGAAGAAGCGCCCGTGGCTGTGAATGTGAAGGCTGTGAGTAGCACCCAAGTGACAGGGACCCGAGGAGGTCCTGAAGACCCAGGGTCCTTAAAGGATGTAGTCCAGGCTCTACGGGCAGAAATGAGAGAACTCCGACTGGAGGTGTCCCAGATGCGAGCAGGTCAATCTATGGTTCCAGAAATGACCGCATCGTCCTACTCTCCCCCGCTGAGAGTACACCGTGGCCGAGGACCCACCAACCGAGGCTCATCAGCTGGGCAGGTATCAAGGGGACCCCTCTGCTGGAGTTGCAGACAGTATGGCCATATCGCCAGAGAGTGTAAGGGGGAGGTGGAACCCGAGCCGGCTTTAAACTCCCGACCGCCGCAGTAACGGGGCGTCCTGTGGCGGTTCACCAACAATCAAGCCCCGTACATGATGAATGCGACCTATATGCTAGCAGCCCCGTTATGGAAGCTGAGCTGGAGGGCCAGAAGGTACGCTGCTTAGTTGATACTGGATCGGAGTGCACCCTGATGCCCCTGGAGTTCTTCGAGAGACACTTCGGACATATGATGGAGCCAGAGGATGGAAGTGTCATCCGGTTGATAGCTGCCAACAATGGTGCGATGGACGTACAAGGGATCGTCTGGATGCGGGTCCGGCTGTTTGGGCAAGACATTGGCAAAAAGGGGATCGTGCTGATAGACCATCCGTCCAGGAGAGGACTCGATGTGACGCTGGGCATGAACGTGCTGAGAGACCTAGATCATCACCTTTATGCAAAGGAAGGACCTAAATACTGGCAGCGGGCCACCACACACCGGCCGACTCAGAAGGTCCTACAGCAGATGGTGAGGAGCTGTAGTTTGCAGAAGAGCACCATGGCAGGGCGCTCCATTGGATACGTGAAGGTGCCGCTGAGTGCCCCAATGAAGATTCCACCGCGACAGGAAAATATTGTGATGCTTCCGGTGGGGGCTGGACGACCATTAAATGGACTAGAGGTCTTGATAGAGCCTGCCCTGCAGGGAGAAACGCAGACCCGCCCTCTGGTAGCCCGAGCACTTGCCACTGTGAAGGATGGGTGTGTGCCTATACGCTGTCTCAACGTACTGGACAGTGAGTTGTTCGTGCCTGGGAATACCCTGCTGGCTGAAGTTCATGTGCCCGGGGGTGACATCCTTCGCCGGAAGAGCTTCACGTTGCAGCCTGATGGGAGGTCGTCTTGGACCTATGCTGTGAAGGTCCAGCAAAGGCAGCCTCCAACGACAGAGTGGAATGGCCAAGTGATCATGTCTCTGATGGGAGTAGATCGCCGGTCTCTGACCCCGGGACAACAGAAGCTTCTGGAGGACACTCTGTGGGAATTCCAGGAGGCGTTTTCAAGACACGATGAAGACTTCGGGTGTGCTACCGCCATTGAACACGAAATCCCCACTGGCGATGCTGCGCCTATTCGGGAGCGGTATAGGCAGATTCCCCCCAAGATGTATCAGGAGGTGAAAGAAATGGTGGCTAGCATGCTGGAGAATCAAGTGATCCAGGAGAGTAAGAGCCCATGGGCTGCTCCGGTGGTCTTGGTGCGGAAGAAAGACGGAAGTCTCCGTTTCTGCGTAGATTACCGGAAACTAAATGCTAAGACCGTCCGTGATGCATACCCCCTTCCACGGATTGAAGAGTCACTATCCTCCCTCGGTCATGCCAAGTATTTCTCAACGCTTGACTTGGCCAGTGGATATTGGCAAGTGCCAGTGGCCGAGAAGGACAAGGCCAAGACAGCGTTTATCTTACCCATGGGACTCTATGAGTTTAACAGAATGCCTTTCGGTCTGTCCAATGCCCCAGGGACATTTCAGCGGTTGATGGAGCTCTGTTTGGGTGACCTAAACTTTGAGTCGGTATTGATATATTTGGATGACGTTGTAGTGTTTGGGTCCTCATTTGAAGAACATCTCGAAAAGCTGCGGCAGGTCCTAGGGCGATTGCGTGATCATGGGCTAAAAATCAAGCCCAAGAAGTGTCAACTATTCCAGCAGCGAATAGAGTACTTGGGACATGTAGTCACTCCGGAAGGGGTACAACCTGCGCCCAGCAAGGTGGAGGCCGTCCAGAAGTGGCCCCAACCAAGAACCCTGCGTGAAGTACAAGCCTTTCTAGGGTTGGCCGGTTATTACAGGAGATTCATACCCAAGTTCTCTCATCGGGCTGGCCCCCTAAATGAACTACTGAGAGGCACAGCTGGTGGACCCAAGAATCGCCCCATTGAGTGGGGGCCACGACAGCAAGAAGCCTTTGAGGGGTTAAAGAAAGCTCTGACCAGTACCCCGATCCTGGCCTATGCACAGTTTGATAAGCCATTCCTGTTGTACACCGATGGAAGTCTACATGGTCTGGGAGCTGTGCTATCTCAAGTTCAAGATGGACGTGAGAGGGTGATTGCCTATGGCAGCCGGTCCTTAAGGGAGTCAGAGCGTAACCCCGACAACTACAGCTCCTTTAAGTTGGAGCTTTTGGCACTTGTATGGGCCATGACTGAAAGATTCACAGAGTATCTGACGGGTGCAGAAGTGATTGTGATGACGGACAATAACCCTTTAGCACACTTAGAGAACGCTAAGTTAGGTGCCCTTGAGCAGAGGTGGATGTCCCGCCTTTCCAAGTATCAATACCGTATCCAGTTCCGATCAGGGAGAGAGAATGGCAACGCTGATGCCCTCTCCCGAGTCCCTGTGGGGTTGCCAACCAAGAGTGGAGAGGAAGGGCTAGAAGACAGTGAAATCCCACACCTCGGCAGAATACCGCCATTCCAGAACATAACCCATTCAAGTGGGGTGGCTTCAGGGATGCCGATGGTGCTGGGGAAGACATTGGAAGATTGGGAAAGGGTTCAAAATAGCTGTCCGGACCTATGTAAAGTGAAAGAGTGGATCCGGACTAAGATCTGGCCACGGCCGAATGAGCGGGCTAGCTTAACCCAAGAGGGTCAGAAGTTACTGAGACAGTGGGATAAGCTGGTTGTCATCCAAGGACTCCTATGTCGGACCATATACATACAGTCAGAGCTGCAGCACCGGCAACAGATTGTCATCCCGATGTCATTGGGACCAGTAGCCGCTCAGGAAGCCCATGAGAGTGGGGCCCATTTTGGGAGTGCCAAAACGTACCAATGGCTCCAACGATTTGTGTATTGTCCAGATTTGGGAAAGATGGTGACCAAGGCATGTCTTCAATGTCGGTCCTGCGGGCTGAGTAAAAGTCCCGAACAACGTGCCCCTGTACAAACTATTCAAACATCTGCCCCCCTGCAAATTCTAATGATTGATTATGTACAGATTGGGTACTCTACCTCAGGACATTCTTACTGTTTGGTTATGACGGACCATTTTACAAAGTATGCAGTAGCTGTACCCACCAGAGATCAGACGGCTGAATCCGCTGCCGAAGCAGTCTGCAAACACTTTATACAAGTGTTTGGGTGTCCACAGAAAATCCATTCAGATCAGGGGGCGTGCTTTCAGGGGGCTTTGATGAGTGAATTGTATCAACTCTATGGGATCGAACGTTCTCGCACGACCCCATATCATCCACAGGGGAACGGGGCATGCGAGCGGTTCAACCGCACCTTGATACAGATGTTGCGGACGCTAGAGGATAGTCAAAAAGCTCGGTGGCCAGAGTATCTACCTGAACTGATGTGGGCCTATAACAATAGAGTACACAACACCACTGGTTACTCTCCACACATGTTGATGTTTGGGAGGGCAGGTCAAGAGATTGAGGATCTCCACATGCCAGATCCAATGCAGCCTCCTCCAAGGAGCACTACCGCATGGGCGCAAGAACACCGTCGCCGACTGAGAGCAGTACATAAGGTTGTGGGCGAACGCATGAGACAAATAGTACACCCCAACCCAGGGCCGGTGCAGAGGGATGAATACGCCCCAGGTGATCGTGTGATTGTCAGGGCCAAGAGGCCAACGGGAAAATTGGATGGGCGGTGGGAGGCGGTACCATATGTTGTGAAGCGAAAGGTAGACCCTGATATTCCAGTGTATGAGGTACAGCCAGTAGGGACTGGAGGACCCTCAAGGAACCTTCACCGTAACATGTTAAGACGCTGCAATTTTGAACACTCGGTGGCCGACGAGGTGGTACAGGCTCCTAGCATTGCTACCAGGGAAACCCCCTTAGACGATGAGTGGTGGGTTGTCCCTGCCCCAGCCGATCCAGGGAACCAAGTCGAGTCTAGTTTGCCGCCCAGGGAGGGAGTTGTACAACCTGCAGAACAGCCATCATTGGGTGTGCCGGGTGCCCCTGATTCTGTGACTCTGCGTAGGACAGCCAGGTCCAATGCTGGGGTACCCCCACAGCGCTATGCACAAGATGAGTTTATATGGGAAAGGTTGCCAGGGACGTCAACCTCTAGTGGGGTGGCATGTAAGAGGGTGAAACAGCCCCTGTGTAGTGAATGTGCAATGTGTAATTGAGTTGGTGTTTTCATAACCTGACATTTTGTTGTTTGACCACAAGAGGTCGCTGTTGCGAGATAACAAGTAAAAGGAAAAAGGCTGCATGCCCCTGGAAGATTGATGTGGAGACCCTGATCGTTGGAGGAAGGTTCTAGGAGCCATTTTGAGTCAGAGTGTGCTGGACTCTAGAGGAGAAGAGAGAGCTGTGGAGACATCACTGTGCAGAGAGGGTCCTTGGAGGGAGAAGCCACAGCAAGAATAGCTGAGGATTTGAGACTTTCAGAGTCTGTCCAGACACCATCCTAAGGAGAAGATTACTGTCAGAGACTTGGCTGAGAAGTGAGACTGTCAGTGAGACCGCATGCTGTCCGAGGAGCTCCTCTTCACCCTGATGCTAACAGAGACTAAAAGGTACCCAACAGAAGTAAGCGTGCACGCACCACACTGCAAGTTTTGCACCATATTGCTGGGACTGAGTAAAAAGCCTGTAGTTAGTTAGTTAGGTATAATCATCACCCCAGGCTGCAATACTGGTGAACTATCTACCTGTCTGGTAAAAGGACTAAGTCACAGAGGATTTCTACAGAGTTATATCTCCCAGAGAGGGACTTGTAAGGAAGTCTGGGAGCAACATTTAGTTTAACTTTACACTGTTTGGCTTGCAAGCTAACTAACCATTATACTTGCTTAGTTGTACTTGGTTTGGGGGGAATTTAGTAGTATTGTGATAAGATTGTAAACCCTGGTGTTACACCGCCGGATGCCTGTGTCACACACACTGAATTGTTCCTGTGTAATAGGGTAATAACAGGTAACAGGCAGCTGCATAGGCGCAGCTTGCAGGTAGGTAAAAGCTTGGAGTATATTGAAGGCCACACTAGTGGGCACCGTGCTGTATAACACCAGGGTCCCAGCCTCTAGGCTGTGTAAATGTAATACCTGGGAGTGTTCTTTTGGACAAAAGAGGTTATCTAAACTAAGTAAAACCCTATCTTGGTTAAATTGAATTGGACTCACTTCCTTTGTTCGTGACTTCGCTGTATCCTGGGGAGCCCACCTCGGTACACGGCTTACAACTGTATATACTTCTCCATAGTGAACAGTCTCTTGACTCTCCAGTCTACGTATCATTGTCTCTGATATCCCGCCATCCCCTCTGGTGCTATATTTCCATTCTTTGGATACAGGGCTTATTATAGAGCGGTCGCCGTTGTCCTTTGTCACTTATTGAATTTCACTTTTGCTTTTTTATTCTTACTTTTGCACAATGCACTTCGCAGCGGCTGTAAAATATTTAGGAAGCTCGGTGCGTGACATCTGTTAGCTATTTTGCTGGCGGTGTTCTTTATTGGCTTTCTGTCACTCGGCCAGGGGACTTGGCAGGCCCGGATACAATAAGCCTAGAGATGGTACAATATGCCCGGCCTGCTCACATTACTTAATCATGGTGATAGCGAGCACATTCTGAAAGCTAATGACTGGCACGCTTCACGGCTACCTTGAAATATGAGCTTTCAATTACTTTGCACCGGGGACAGTCGAGGTAGAGGGTTTGAGCGCACCAATAAACTACCAGACACCATGTTTCGGCATCACTATAAAACTTTCAATACTTCTAATCCATATTGGTTTTGGAGGTGTCTCTTTGTATTTTTGCCCATTCATCCAGAGGAGCGTTTGTGGGGTCAGACACTGATGTCGGGGGCGAGGTCCTGTCTCGCCATCTTGGGCATGTGATGGGGTGGAGGTCCGGGCTCTGTATGGACAGTCAGGTTCTTCCACACTAAACTCCCCCAAACATGTTTTTATGGATTTTGTCCACTGGGGCGCAGCCATGCTGGGAAAGAAGAGAAGCCTTACCCAAATTGGTGCCACATAGTTGGAAGCAACCATTGTCCATAATACCGGGGTCTACCAAATCAGTAAAATTTCCCTTCATTGGAAGCAAGGGGGCTAAGCGACCCCTACATCACCCCCATAGCATTACCCTTCCCCACCAAACCTTACAGCTCCTTGCTCCAGAGTCCAATGTTCATTGCGCTTTACCCCCCTCCATCTGACGCTTGGTATTGTAAGGCCATGAAGATCCCAGCAGACTGGTTTTGTGCTGATTGATATCATTGGATGATCCCTTTAATAAGGCCACTTCTCTATGCTCATCTATGTTCCAGGTGGATTTTTGGTGCCAATGCAGAAAACAATACACTGCAGGATTACCATAAATACAGACGTAGCAGTTACCAACATGGCTGCTGGCGGGTGACATGGATAGCTCAGCGTAGCACAGAGATCCGAGATGTTTGCATTCACTTCTAGCAGTGGTCTATGCTGTTACGGTATCATGTCATGGCAGGGATGTTGGCATCCACTACATGTGGACATTGTATATCATGTCATGGCAGCCATATTGGTACTCAGTACATGTAGACCTTGTATACCATGCCATGGCAGCCATGTTGGCACCCACTACATGTAGACCTTGTACACCGTGCCATGGCAGTCATGTTGGTACTGACTACATGCAGACCTTGTATACCATGCCATGGCAGCCATGTTGGCACCCACTACATGTAGACCTTGTATACCATGTCATGGCAGTCATGTTGGTACTTACTACATGTGGGCATTGTATATCATGTCATGGCAGCCATATTGGTACTCACTACATGTGGACCTTGTATACCATGCCATGGCCGCCATGTTGACACCCACTACATGTAGACATTGTATATCATGTCATGGCAGTCATGTTGGCACCCACTACATGTGGACTTTGTATGTCATGGCAGCCATGTTGGTACCATGATTGCCCTGCACCCACAGGCTTCCTACCCTACCACTCCTTGACGTCTAGGCTGCAGCCTATAAGTTCCTTGGATCACAGATAAGACGTCTTTGTCCCAGCAATGACATCACTGGAAGAACAAGGTGTGGTTAGGGGTCCTCGCTACATGTGGACATTGTATATCCAGCCATGGCAGTCATGTTGGTACCCCTTTGTTAAAAGTACCGCCATTTCACAGAACCAGGGATACCTGCCCTGCACCCACAGGCTTCCTACCTTACCACTCCATGATGTCTTGGCTGCCGCCTACAAGTTCCTTGGATCACAGATAAGACGTCTTTGTCCTGGCAATGACATCCCTGAAAGAACAAGGTGTGGTGAGGGCCATGAGGGGATCAGAGGTAGGTGAGTAAGGACAGGCGATCAATAGTAGAAAATAGATAACCCCTTTAATATAAGGGCACAATTTATATATGGGGGAATATCAATGTGGGGGTCAGGGGACATTCTAGGGGACAAGGGGCACTGGGGGGGGGGGGCAGTTGGCACATTGTTCTTCTACATCACCATAAGGGGGTGCCACCGTTCTGAATATTTGTGGTGGTGCCCTTTTGCAGCTCCCCGACCCCCCTACGACCTGTGGTCCTGGAGTTTCCCTTTAAAAGTTTTCACAATCATCCATACAACATGGCAGCCGCAGGTGACCCTTTTTAACCCTCTCATGGCTGCAATAAATGAGATGAAGCGGCGCCATTTGACACGACAAGGGGACATGGCATTACTAATGGCCGTTATTGACCATCTGCTGAGAGGTGCGGGACACAATGAGACAGTAATTGACTAACCTGTGGAGGGGACGTCTCGGGGGATCCATTGTGGATCATTGATTGGGACCGCTCCATCCTGGATTCCTATATAAAATGTATCTGTCACCCGGAATTAATAGGATCGGGGACAATATCGTAGAGAAATCATTTATCTGCATCATGGCTGCTAATGGCTTCATCGTAGAGCGGATACCCTGTCCTGTGCGGTGGTGGTCGATGTCCTATGGGGGGGTGGTAGTTACAGGGCGCTCGGTGCAGGACACATGTGCTGGACGGTATTTTTAACTTTCCTCCTACACAAGGCAATAAATTTCCCTCCCAGTGTTTGGCCCAGTCATGAAAGGGAAGGCTTGGATGGATGGAGGTTGGAATCTAGACGGTGGTAAGATGGAGGAATGTTTCAGGTGGTGCTGATGGGTCCTGGGCCTGCCATCCGTCTCTGTTGTGGGGATGAACCTAGGGAGCGAAACCCAAAAGCTGATCCTTCTGCCACAGATGAGCGGGGTGCGGGCAGGAGGTAGGAGGAGGAATTCCTGACCAAACGATGGAGTCAGCTCAGTGTGGTTTAGCTTCCACCACATCCCTGTATGGTCCAGGCGTCCTCATAGTCAGGCTGATTATAACAGGAATACAAGTCTGTGACTACTCAGAGAGGAGCCAAGGTCTGACATGAAGGTCCCATAAAGTAAGAGCCCCCGATCATACAGTGCACCCCCCACCCACCCCGGTCATACAGTACACAGGGTAATCTGGCAGCTTTACATGTAATCCCATAGGAACATGTGGGCAGATTGTATGGACAAGCTGTCATGTCTGATTATATGGTATACCCGACTGCGCCATCCCCCATATGACATTACTACTATATATAGGCAGCTGTATGGTCTCTGAGCTGTATCTAATCCTATCCTGTGTGATACTGTATACTGAGCTGTATCTAATCCTATCCTGTGTGATACTGTATACTGAGCTGTGTATCTAATCCTATCCTGTGTGATACTGTATACTGAGCTGTATCTAATCCTATCCTGTGTGATACTGTATACTGAGCCGTGTATCTAATCCTATCCTGTGTGATACTGTATACTGAGCTGTATCTAATCCTATCCTGTGTGATACTGTATACTGAGCTGTGTATCTAATCCTATCCTGTGTGATACTGTATACTGAGCTGTGTATCTAATCCTATCCTGTGTGATACTGTATACTGAGCTGTGTATCTAATCCTATCCTGTGTGATACTGTATACTGAGCTGTGTATCTAATCCTATCCTGTGTGATACTGTATACTGAGCTGTATCTAATCCTATCCTGTGTGATACTGTATACTGAGCTGTATCTAATCCTATCCTGTGTGATACTGTATACTGAGCTGTGTATCTAATCCTATCCTGTGTGATACTGTATACTGAGCTGTGTATCTAATCCTATCCTGTGTGATACTGTATACTGAGCTGTGTATCTAATCCTATCCTGTGTGATACTGTATACTGAGCTGTGTATCTAATCCTATCCTGTGTGATACTGTATACTGAGCTGTGTATCTAATCCTATCCTGTGTGATACTGTATACTGAGCTGTGTATCTAATCCTATCCTGTGTGATACAGTATACTGAGCTGTGTATCTAATCCTATCCTGTGTGATACTGTATACTGAGCTGTGTATCTAATCCTTATATGTGTGATACCATGCACTCTCAGTGACTGACTCCCTGTGCGGGTTCTTGTATTCCTGTAGTATAGGCTATCCCGGGGTCCATTAGACACGTCTCTAGGATGAGCGCTGCTCCGCTCCATTTACTGCTTCACTTGTGGATCTTGTTCTGTAACTGAGGATACAATGTGACGTCACGTCTTGTAGTCATTCATCTGACAACTCCCATATTGTGATATATAAAACATCAAAGTGTCAGAACCAAAGAAAGATCATTGTCAGAGTCTGTTCTATATTCCTATTATAAAGCACTAAGGAGTTCAGGCCGAGTTCACATCTGTGCTGCCTCCACACAGCAGTATATCAGCATCCAAACTACAGACCCCAATATCAGTCCGTGGGGTCCCCGAGCACCACTGCTGTCTGCCACCAACATATATAGAACTCCCATGAGGTTTCTGTTCCATGATGCAAATGTGAACCGTGTCCTATATCTAGGATTAACACCATTTTATAGATTACTAGAGGGAGGACCCGACTTCGCACGGGTATATTACATGTTATGTTTGTGTAGTCGCCCCATAAGAATTGTCCAATTTTGCACTGGTGTATTTTGTATGTGGTTTGTGTGTATGTCCATAAGCGTCATGTGATTATGTGTATCTCATTTTGGATATCAGTGAAAAACCTGTGATCAGTTGTTATGGATACCTGGAGTAAAGCTGTATCTAATCCTTCCCCGTGTAGTACTGTGTTTAGACGCAAGTGTCTAATCCTTGTTGGTGTGGTACTTTGTGCAGATGCACATATCTAATCCTCCCCATGTGATATTGTGTGAAGAGGTGCGTATCTAATCCTCCAGTAAGTGAAACTGTGTGCAGATGCGCATATCTAATCCTCCCCCATGTGGAACTGTGTGCTGAGACGTGTATCTAATTCTCTGGCATGTGGTACTGTATGCAGAGGCCTGTATCTAATCCTCCCGTGTGGTACTGTGTTCAGATGCACGTGTCTAATCCTGCCCTGTGTGGTATTGTGTGAAGAGGTGCGTATCTAATCCTCCCCCGTGTGATACTGTGTGCTGAGACGCGTATCTAATTCTCTGGCTTGTGGTACTGTGTGCAGAGGCATGTATCTAATCCTCCAAAGTGTGATACTGTGTGCACACACGTATCTAATCCTCCCCTGTGTGGTACTGTGTGAAGAGTCGCGTATCTAATCCTACTGCATGTGGTACTGTGTGCAGACTCGTGTATCTAATCCTATGGCGTGTACAACTGTGTGAAGACACGTGTATCTAATCCTCCCCTGTGTGGTATTGTGTGAAGAGGTGCGTATCTAATCCTACAGTGTGTGGAACTGTGTGTAGACGCATGTATCCAATCCCCCAGCATGTGGTACTGTGTGCAGACGCGCGTATATAATCCTATGGCATGTGGTACTGTGTGTAGACGCGCGTATCTAATCCTCCCCCATGTGGTACTGTGTGCTGAGACGCGTATCTAATTCGCTGGCTTGTGGTACTGTGTGCAGAGGCATGTATCTAATCCTCCAAAGTGTGGTACTGTGTGCACACACACGTATCTAATCTTTCCCTGTGTGGTATTGTGTGAAGAGGCGCGTATCTAATCCTTTGGCGTGTGGAACTGTGTGTAGACGCGCGTATCTAATCCTACTGCATGTGGTACTGTGTGAAGACGCGTGTATCTAATCCTATGGCGTGTACAACTGTGTGCAGACGTGCGTATCTAATCCTAAGGCATGTGGTACTCTGTGCAGATGCGTGTATCTAATCCTATGGCGTGTACAAATGTGTGCAGACGCGCGTATCTAATCCTCTGGAGTGTGGAACTGTGTGTAGACGCCTGTATCTAATCCTTCGGTATGTGGAACCGTGTGCAGATGTACGTATCAAATCCTTCAGTGTGTGGAACTGTGTGCAGAAGTGCGTATTTAATTCTCTGGTTTGTGGGACTGTGTGCAGACGTGTGTATCTAATCCTCTGACTTGTGATACTGTGTGCTGATCTGTATATCTAATCCTCTGATGCGTGTATCTCAGCTTGGATATCAGTGTTGTATTGTGCATGTGGAGTGACCGTGTGTATTGCAGTTGGAATATGAGTGAAAGTCTTGCAGGTTTGTATTGGCTAAGGGGGGGGGGCACTGTGTTTGAAATGCTGTATCTCAGCAACGGTACGTCCGAGCGAGTTGGAGTCTCGTCTTAAACCTTCCCGGATATCTGAAGTATCTCTGTGCCAAATTTGGTGAAGATCGGTCCAGTCGTTTGGTTCACATTAGAGCACAGACAGACAGACAGACAGACAGACAGACAGAAATTCATTTTTATAATATAGGGAGATACATAGTAACAACCCGGACATGGAGCGGATACATGCTGTTACTTATCGTGCACTTCTCTTCCAGAGCTGCAATCACAATGATACTGGCTGCAGAGCTGACACACTCCCTGTTAGTTCAGTGTCTGTACAGCACCCAGTCTGTACCCAGCTGCCCCCCGTTTAATGCCCCCCTTCATCTGCCTCCAATTTAATGCCCCCTTCATCTGCCTCCAATATAATGCCCCCCTTCATCTGCCTCCAATTTAATGCCCCCTTCATGTGCCTCCAATTTAATGCCCCCCCTTCATCTGCCTCCAATTTACTGCCCCCCTTCACTCATCCCCAATTTAATGTCCTCTCTTCATCTGCCTCCAGTTGAACATAATAACACCTGCTCCTCCCCCTCTCTTCACTCCTGGAGAGGATGCAGATGAGTTGATACCGGGACAGTGGGACAGGACCCAGAATCTGGGACTGTCCCGCTGAATCCAGGATGGTTGGGAGGTATGTGCACCCCAGATCCTATGCTGTAACAGATGGGAAAAGCAAACTACCCCAAAAGGCAAGAGCAAGATTTTGTGAGGGATCTGTCAGTCCCTATAGTCACAGGTGAAGCTGGGGCAGAGATTGAAAGGAGGTTGGATGGAACGTTTGTCCTGGTACTGGTTTCCTGCAGGACATCAATCCCTAGGGTAGTAAACTGAACCTTTACCCCAGGGACCAAGACTGACAGCAGATACAGTAAGGGTAACAGAAGTCACCCCTGATGGTCCAGACTTATACCTAAGAAATGCAACCTTGGCCTATAATTGAAGATATTATCCAGGGCTATGATACTGATCTCTGCAGCCTGGTCTCTACTGACTAAGCACAGCGCCGAACATTGTATAGTGGTTGTGCTTGGTACTGCAGCTCATAGGAACAAATCTTTGATGGCAGGACCGGCTCCAGGTGTTTGTGGGTCCTTGTACAACAGAGCCTCAATGGGCCATTTTGGAGCAACTCATACGCGCCGCAGGAGAAAAAAACTAAATTGGGTGTTTAGAACCCGGCAGCCGAGTGGGCCCCCTCAGGAACTTCGGGCCCTCGACACTTGTCCAGGTCCTCTGGGTTACATTCACGTACTGGAGATTTCCCAACCACATCTGCCGGGAGTTTGTTCCAAGACTCTGTCATTGAAATAATATTTCCTGACATTTCATCCGTCCCCCCCCCCCCCCAATCCCCAAATAATTTCAGATTATGCCTCCTTGTTCTTGTTGTTCTTCCCTCCTGATACTTATTTGTACCTAAAACATATGTGAAGATGTCCACCCTTTACTGTCAGGTTATATAGATGACGTTCTTTAAGCTCCTCCCGATATGTTTTATGCATCAGATACGCCACTATTTTTGTAATCCATCTTTGTACCTGTTCTATCTCACTTATTTCTTTTGTAGTGGGATCTCCAGAATCGGACACAGTATTCCACAAGTAGCCTCACCAGCACTTTGTATAGCAGCATCATATTCTCTGTCTTCCTACCGGTTATACCTCTAGCTATACAGCCCAGAATTCTACTGGTGGCACCTCTAGTTACTGTATACAGTCCAGCATCCTACTGGTTATACCTCTAAATAGTTGAGCATCCTACTTGTTATATCTCTAGCTATACAGTTGAGCATCCTAGTGGTTATATCTCTAGCTGTACAGCCCAGCGTCCTACTGGTTATACATCTAAACAGTTGAGCATCCTACTGGTTATATCTCTGGCTATACAGTTTAGCATCCTACTGGTTATACCTCTAGCTATACAGTTGAGCATCCTACTGGTTATATATCTAGCTATACAGACAAGCATCCTACTGGTGACACCTCTAGTTATACAGCCCAGCGTCCTACTGGTTATACCTCTAACTATACAGTTGAGCATCCTAGTGGTTATATCTCTATCTATACAGTTGAGCGTCCAATTGGTTATATCTCTAGCTATACAGTCGAGAATCCTACTGGTTATACCTTTGGCTATACAGTTGAGCATCCTAGTGGTTATATCTCTAGCTATACAGTTGATCATCCTGCTGGTTATACCTCTGTGTATACAGTGGAGCTCAATATCATAGTCCCAGATAATCATTTGAACCTCTTGAATTTTACAGGAAATGATCCAGGATTTTACAGAAGATCAGACAACTGAAGGGAAGAGTCAAACAACTCAGGCCGAAACTGAAGATACTCTAAAAAAATAAAGCTGGCACTGATCAATGATACCACTTACCTTCTGATACTCAGCTCCTATCGCGATGTTCCTTCATTCCACCCTAACATGTAATGATATGGGTGCTGTGAGAAGGTGACAGGCAGGGTGCTGGGATCACTTTAGGTATCCCCCTGGTTCTTCACCTATGTCTGGTGATGGTATGGTCCAGTGCTGCTGGTGAGCAGGCCTCAGCACCGGGGTGATGGCTGGGCTCATCTGGGCAGATCCTGGGAGTGAGAGGAGGCCCCGGGGTCTGTCCTGGAGGACTAGAGTCTGCCAATGTTTTTTGTGCTGCTGTTGGTGCTGTTGTGTTCTGCTTAGTTAGAGCTCGGACGAGCAGGGTTTTGTTCTCCTTTTGTGCCTGAATTAAGTTTTATTTTATTTTGCTGTTTTCTTAGTAAATGGAACAGGCAAAAAACCCGTTTGTACTAGACTTTGTGTCCCTCTCTGTGACAGTTTGGGTCCGCATTTCTGTCCTCCCACACTACATACAGATTTGTTATTGACTTCAATGTAAAAGTCATACCAGTATGCACTAAGCTCCTGAGCGCCTCCTAGTGGTTAACATAGGCAGCTAAAATCTTATTATAGAAACAAGCTATCCACAGACTAAAACCTACGTCCTCCATGGCTGGGCTGACTCCACTTCTATCACATGATTGGAACCAACACTAGACTCCAAGTTGATCCACTTCATTCCTCCTCTCCCGAGTTCATAGTCATTGACCTCTAAGGGGGTGGACAGAATAGACCAATCCCCATAGTATAGAGAATTACCTATCATACGGGAGATGAGAGACCAACTGATTCAGTGGCCAAGCGCTGGTTCCAGAAAACTGAGCATTGGCCACAATTGAACCCCCAGAGGGAGGAACTTTTTGCACAGTCCCTGGATTACCCCTTTAACTGGAGCTCTGTATCAGGAAGCATAACCTCACCCTGGGTTATACCCAATGCAGAATTTCCTATATATTAGGATGACAGCACACAATTGTATTGATAGATTGCTGATGACTTCGCCTTATTTTGCGGCAGGGTGCACCAGGGCTCCTCCTCAGCTCCTCAAGCATTGATTCTTCCTATTTTGGTATTCCTGCGCTTCAAAGCTTGTGCCCTTATGGATCTCCAAATGAATCCACGTCGGTCGGGGCTGATTATTAGTTCAGATTTTGTTTAACAAACTCAAATCCCAGTAGATTGGTTTGTCACAGTCTCGAGTCAGCGGTCAAGACAATGCCTTCTTCTTATCCTAGCATGACCCTTCCATGTTCTTCCTGGAGAGTTTCGAGTAGGTTTGTTTGATGGGAACGCACCTCTCGCGCTCCGCTCTGTTAGTCATTATCCTCCACTTGTAACATCTGAGAGTGATTTCATGCTTAGAAAAAAGCCCAAACAAAGAAGGTACCAATCTGGTGGAGGACCGGAAACTGGAGGAGAGACTCGGCCGGGGCTGGAACCAATACAACTTCTGCAAATTTGTTTAAAAACCCCAAGGGACGAGTCCCAAGAGTCAATCACTTCAAGGGTTTTCTCTAGAGACGCAGAAAATCCTTGTCAGATTTTACAGTCGTTGCCTTCAACGGCCCTTGGACCTGTCACCTTATATTAAAACGAACATGTGTCTTATAGAAGAGATCGGGGTAAGGAACGGAGCAATGTATGCAGATTATGCAGAGCCATGGAATGAATGTCCACCTTGTGCCTCAAACCTCAATAGGCTTCACATTTCACTGCATTGAAGTGCAAATCCTTGCAAAATTAATATTAACTTAATTGATACAGTAAACGTGAACTTTAACCCTGCCCTAAATGGGACTAATGGAATCTATAAAATACTCTGCTATAATATTCCTCCCTAGGTACAAAGCTATAGCCAGTGTCACTCCTATGGAAGTAGAAGACATTCGGAGCCCCCTTTATAGGTCGTGCACTTGCTCCCGTGTACGGTGTCTGCATTCCGCCAGGTTTCTGTCCTCAGCCCTGGCAAAACTGGACAGGGGACGGAGACCCAGCGGTCAGCTTTAAAACCCATTCACTTGAATGAGATTGTAAAGGTGACCACCGGTGTCCACCAGCGGCCTGTTTTTTTTAGTCGGACACAAAGTCCTACATATCCGTGTCCGGGTGAAAAAAATGGTTTCCTTGCTGCGAGGCCACAGGCAGACATTCAAGTTTTGGGTTTCCATCCCCTGTCCAGTTGCGCTGGGGCTGAAGAGGTGCAAGTGTGCACGAAGCATTAGTCTAATTCAGTGATCGTGAACCTTTTAGAGATCGAGTGCCCAAACTTCAACCCAAAACCCACTCATTTATTACAAAGTGCCAACATGGCAATTTAACCATAATACTGTGCGGATCCATAATCGCACACAATTACAGACCTGCAAAATATGGTCATACGAATGGGGCTTTATAGAGCTTTCTGCTCCAGTGTGACCCCCACACAGTCCAATCTGCTTCACAGTGGCCCCCACACAGTCCAATCTGCTCCACAGTGACCCCCACACAGTACAATCTGCTGCACAGTGGCCCCACACGGTACAATCTGCTGCATAGTAACCCCCACACAGTACAATCTTCTCCACAGTGGCGCCCACACAGTACAATCTGCTCCACAGTGGCCCCCACACAGTATAATCTGCTCCACAGTAACCCCCACACAGTATAATCTGCTCCACAGTGACCCCCCACACAGTATAATCTGCTCCACAGTGGCCCCCACACAGTATAATCTGCTCCACAGTGCCCCCCCACACACAGTACAATCTTCTCCACAGTGGCCCCCACACAGTACAATCTGCTCCACAGTGACCCCCACAGTACAATCTGCTCCACAGTGGTCTCCACACAGTACAATCTGCTCCACAGTGACCCCCACAGTACAATCTGCTCCACAGTGACCCCCACACAGTACAATCTGCTCCACAGTGACCCCTACACAGTATAATCTGCTCCACAGTGCCCCCCCCCCCACACAGTACAATCTGCTCCACAGTGCCCCCCACACAGTACAATCTGCTCCACAGTGGCCCCCACACAGTACAATCTGCTCCACAGTGACCCCCACAGAACAATCTGCTCCACAGTGACCCCCACACTGTATAATCTGTTCCATTGATGAGTGCCCAAAGAGAGGGCTCTGAGTGCCACCTCTGGCACCTGTACCATAGGTTCGCCACCACGGCTAATCGCTTGTGTATTTCATAGAGTAACATGCAAGAAGTCAATGGAATAAAATGCGCCATGTCTTGCCGTATAAGGTACCGCTATGTAGAACCAGCTGTAGACTTCATGAACAATACATCAGGGCCACATAATGGACGTGGCGGGCTGTAGTATGTCAGCAGGGCGGCTCCGGAGCAGGTGTTGGCCACTTTGGCCGTCAGGTTTTCTTTGTTACCGCCAATGTGTTGCGTCTCTCGCCACAATATACAAAATGTTAAATATTCAAATGAATTCCAAGACGGGGAGGTTTTCGGCGAGCCTCGTCTTCTCTCCCCTTGGCTGACTCCCATCTTTCAGTGGGCACAAAAAGAAAATGATTAAAACAGAATTACCGGAAATTCCCTTCGCCGGCGACGCAGCGCGGCAGACCTGGTCATTCGGAAAATGACTAATGAACGTCGTTTGTTGTGGCAGTGACAAGTAATGCATTCCTCGTCTCTTCACGCTCGGCACTCCTGGAATATTGGCCTTTCATGTTTTTTTTCTCTCCTCTCGCCGTTGCCGCGCCTTGTCCTCAGATCTGTTAATTTAATTAAATCTGCGCCATTGAAGGTCCATTAAAGCCGGTCATGTGTGAAGATATGTCGCAGATCTGTAATGCAGAAGTGGCAGAAGCAAGGCTGGCTCTGTCTACCGCTCTCTGGTGTCCTTGTCGGGAAGGGTCCCATGCCGCCCATCATACCCACCCATCGCCAAATGGAGAGCCCCACCTACAAATCTGCCCATGGTTGGGGAGTCTGCATTGTTATAGCTTAGGCATGTCCATGTATATTGTGTAATTGCTGGAGGAGACGATGGTGTATAAGAATACGGGTTAGGCAACATTTTACATATGGATGGGAAAAGACCACCGGATCGGGACCCGCTCTCTGGCTCATGTCTATGTGCCCTTACAGTACTGGTTGAGCCGATCTTGACTTTTCAGGATCAATTTTGAAATCCGATTTTTCATTTTTCATTCGAACCCGATCTCGATCCCAATTCCGATCCCAATGCAAGTCAATGGGATTTTTTTTATTAATCGGAGATCGGATTTTAAAAACAATCCTATTCACTATACAGCATGGAATCTAAAAATTGAATGCTTTAATTGATAGAATCCACGCTGTGTAGTGATTTTCTTTTAATCCTCTGGCTACTTAGTCCCCCTGGTGTCCACTTACCTGCAGAGATGGCTGGTCCGGTGCCCGGTGTTCTCATTCTTCTTCGCCTCGCTGCCCCCACCTCCCAGGTTAGGAGAGTGTGGGCGGGTTAGGAGAGTGTGGGTGGGTATGTCACGTCTCCCTGCCCTGTATCCGCCCACAAGCCCCGCCTTCTTCCTAGCTCTTTAACACTAACCTGGGAGGTGGGGGCAGCGAAGCGAAGAAGAACGAGAACACCGGGCACCGGACCAGCCATCTCTGCAGGTAAGTAGCTACTAGAGATGTTAGTTAGTCTCCCATTAGAATGAATGGACGCAGCCGGCGCGCAGGGGGTTAAGGCTGTGTGCCGGCTGCTTCCATTCATTTCTATGGAACCACAGCGGAGCCTTCACACTGAGTATACACTCTGCTCAGAATGAACGGAGCGTATACTCAGTGTGAAGGCTAACATTCTTATCTTTTCCCACAATGCTTGGCCAGTAGCAAAGCATTGTGGGAAATAATCACCGATCTTGATCCCACCTAAAAAGATCATGTTCGGAATTCCGATGGCGATCATGAAATTTTCTCGATCGCCAATCGGAATTTGATCTTTTCCGAACACGATCGCTCAACCCTAGTCAAGACATATTTAGTGTATGGGCAGTCTGGAAGGATATAAAGATGTATCCCATCACCAGATCTGGCATGGACCAACCCCTGCTTCCCTCCGCGGTGAGTGGACACTTGGCTGAGCATGCACAGCTCTCTCCATTGACCCCGTAGGACTTCCAAAAAAAGCTGAGCTCGAGTAGTCTCCCATTGAATGGAGATAGCCAAGCATGGCCGCTACCTTCCTTCTTGCTGCAGACGTAAATTGGTAAAGATGTATTCCCATCACCTGATCTGGTGTCCACCAACCCCTACCTACCCCCTTGGCCGGGCATGCATAGCTCTCTCCATTGACCCCTCTCCATAGCTTGGCTAGTCTCAGAATGCCCATTGAATGGGGATAGCCATGCACGGCCGCCATCTCTCTTCTAAATTGGGGGTTTGATGACCCCGTTCTCCAGAGGCGGGTCTTGTATCTGTCAGAGTCTGGATGGAAAACGGTTCCACAAACCAAACGCCCTATCACATCGGGATACTTGATTTAGGAAGCCGCAACAATTCTCCATTGATACTATAAACATTACATTTGCTCCGAGTTACTTTCTATAAATCACCGTCCTGTCCAACCAGTTTGTGCAAATCTTGTCAACGTGCGAAACCGTTCCAGAAATATAAGAGCTTAGATTTCCTGCGACAATACGACCGTAAGACGTCTTCAGGACTGACGGGGAGCGGCTACTGGAACAGACATCTTTGCAAAAAATTGCAATCCTCGGGAAACGCTTCTGTTTGAACAAAGGAGTCTTTATCGAAACTGATTGCATCCAGACAAGCGTTACCTGGAGTCTCCATTGCACAACACGAGCCGCGTTATCTTTCCTTCCATCACCTTCTCCTCCGCCGGAGCTGTTCTGATTTATTCAGTCCCAGATGCCTAAAAGAAGTAAACATATTGGTCAAGTCCTGGCGCGGAGCTTTTAATTGGCACACTATGGCTTACGAGTTACTTAAAGGAGCCCCCAGGCGATTGCATCTGTTTAAGATCATTGGCGAGGCGGTAATCGCCACGCAACGCACGGGGTAAAAACTTTCATGTCAATTTGTTGCTTTTCGTCTGAAGTCGCCTTCTTCTTGGGGCCGCACTCGTTTGGCCTCCCGTCTCTTCTCTTTGGACTCCTTGAGCAGTGACATTTTTAATGATAAGGCGGGAGTTTGATGAGAAGATTTTACAAGTGACCGTGAAACGCGTCCTGGGGATGGCGGCGAAGAGGAAGGTGAACGACCCCTTTCATTTCTAATTAAAAGTTTTTAATTGCCTCGGAGTCGGGTTTAACAAACTAAAATATAATCTGCACTTACTTCTGCCGTATAGAAATGAAGAGACGTGACGGTTTTCAATGACGGTTTCCAGGCTCGAAATGCGTAACGTGCGCGAGCAAGTAAATAATGACCAAGTAAAAACTCCTCTCCTGTGACCACCCCTCCCGTGTGCTCCCCTGAAACCCCTCTCCTGCAGCACCCCAAACCTCTCTCCTGTGGACCCCTCCTCCTGCACGCGTCCCTGTGCAACCCCCCCAAAAACCCTCTCACTCTGCACCCCCCCCTCCCACGCGCCCCCCGGCCCCGAACCTTTCAGTCCCCCTGAGTACTCACACACATCCGACACAGCCTATACACTCTGGGTACCGCGCACAGCAAGGCTGCATGTTTGCAACTCGCTGAAGCCGCGAGTAGCCGCCATCTTCTCCAGCGTGCACAGTGTCCATGTGCCCGCCCACATAATGGCGGGAACCTATCGGTGTACGGCTGAAGGACCTGGGATAACATCACCTCGGGTCCTTTAGCTGAGCGTGGATGGCAATTCGGTGTTAGCGGTCATGATGTCCAGCCATACTGATGACTTATCCAGTATATGATCTAATGGGATCTGATACCTAGACCCTGCACAGATCAGCCATTGCAGCAGCCTCAGGGTGCTAGTAGAGGGGCCGCGCCGCTCCTACCATGTCCACTGCATAGTGGTGGCTCAGAGCCATTCCTTGCACTTGAATAGGAAGGACACGCACTCTCTGTCCATCAGCAGCTCCCCACACCTATGAGTTCCTACAGCAGCTGATCTGTGCGGGTCCAGGTATCAGACACCACAGATCACATACTGAGCTCATTCTGAAACCTCCTTTAAGTAAAAACCAATCCTAACCTCGTGTATAAGAAGAAATGGGAAGATACAAAATATATAAAAGCGAGAAGAATATTCATAAAAATCAAGGAGAGAGCCGTCGTCTCCAGCACTTGAGAGGTTAATCCCCTTGTACAGCGTCTGCTGACACGTCTTACAGCTCGGATGCCGCAGTCGGATCCCCCGGGAGACTTTGAGATCTTCAGTCTGACAGTTTTCTTGGCACATAAATGTACGCGGGCTCATTAGCGAGAAGCGGCCACATCTGTAATCAAACTACAGCACGGGCCGTAATTGTGCCATCTGAGAGCCAGATGGGGGACACATGTAATGAGCCCACCTGCGCTGCCCACCCCCCGCCGTCCCACAGGAGCTCGCTGCATGTCAGGTGCCCTGTACACACCTAGAGCCGATGGCAAGGCCCCAGTCAGACATTGCTCTACAGATTGTGCAGGAACCTGGTCTGTCTGCTGATAGCCACATACACACAAAGACCAGCAAAGAAGTCCATCAACTGGATACAACCATATTACCTCAGGGCAGGATGAAAGGAACTCACCTGGTGGCAGCAGCCAGCGTTACTTGGCTGCTCTCTACAGGGTGGAAAGGGGCTGCTGTGACTACTACTGAGGTGGAGCATTGTGACTGCTGTGACTACTATGGTACTTAGATGGGTTTTGTCTCTGCTGTGACTGCTGTGACTACTAGGGTACTTATATGGGGTTGTGTGACTGCTGTGACTACTAGGTTACTTAGATGGGCTTTGTCTCTGTTGTAACTACTAGGGTACTTAGATGGGTTTTTTTTCTCTGCTTTGACTACTAGGGTAGTTAGGTGGGGTTTTGTCTCTGCTGTGACTACTAAGGTAGTTAGATGGGGTTGTGTGACTGCTGTGACTACTAGGTTACTTAGATGGGCTTTGTCTCTGTTGTAACTACTAGGGTACTTAGATGGGCTTTGTCTCTGTTGTAACTACTAGGGTACTTGATGGGGTTTCCTGACTGCTATGACTACTAGGGTAGTTAGATGGGGTTTTGTCTCCTCTGTGACTACTAGGGTAGTTATGTAGGGTTTTGTGTCTCCTGTGACTACTAGGGTAGTTAGATGGGGTTTTCTCTTTGCTGTTACTACTAGGGTACTTAGATGGGGTTGTGTGACTGCTGTGACTACTAGGGTACTTAGATGCAGTTTTGTCTCTGCTGTGACTACTAGGGTACTTAGATGGGGTTGTGTGACTGCTGTGACTACTAGGGTACTTAGATGGGGTTGTGTGACTGCTGTGACTACTAGGGTACTTAGATGGGGTTGTGTGACTGCTGTGACTACTAGGGTAGTTAGATGGGGTTGTGTGACTGCTGTGACTTCTAGGGTACTTAGATGCAGTTTTGTCTCTGCTGTGACTACTAGGGTACTTAGATGCAGTTTTGTCTCTGCTGTGACTACTAGGGTACTTAGATGGAGTTGTGTGACTTCTGTTACATAAAGTTGTGGAGTCCAGCAACCGGGTAAAATTATCAAAAAGCTTTAATGTTTACTATTTAAAAATCGTTAACATACAGCAAAACAAAAAACCATACCCCAGCGATATAAGGATAAGCGGTACTGGCCGACGCGTTTTGGAAACTAGCGTTCCTTAGTCATAGCCTGACTACCATGTTGCAAGTATACCCTTATAAAGCACCACCACACATGTGTCTACTTGATTAGATTGAATATACAAAACTTTGTTTAAAACAACATAATGACAATTAAAACAAAATATATCCTTATGCAATTCCCATTAATGAAGAGCATTAAACAAAATAAATTGTAATATATTGTAAAGAATACGCAAATAAAGACTAATGGAAATGAGCCTGGTTATCATGTTATTACTATTTTTCCTAAATCATTGTTACCAAGAAACTAGATTGCGCAAATCACTACGCTACATAGGTCATCACTCATAAAAAGATCTATTTAGATTTATTGAAAATTACCATCCAGAAGACAGAGCTGTAGCTAGAAAAAGTAATCTCCATGAAATCGAATGGATGTAATCACATGGTATCCAAACATGGTGGATCCGTAAAATAGAAAAGATCCCACCATGTAAATACACACCATGGATTAATATATAATACCATGCTGAAATGCATGTTTGCCAGTTCAATCCAAGTTACGTCTAACTGATGGTTATACTACCCTGAATAAAAATGGCTGCAAACTCTTCTCCGACGGACCACATCACGTGTGTAATAGCTATATTACGCATGCGCAGAAATAATACCATAAGCAGGAATAGGACATACATGATGCCCACACCAAAGATGGCCGAAACGGATAACAGAACGCAGCTGCGCATGCATGAAACCACTATCCTAAACTACTCATGCGCAGAAACAGAAACAAGCCCGATATCACAATACATATGACTATATCCAGCAGTGCGATTGATGCTCCACACATGCCAAAAGGGATCAAAATTGTGACCCTATGAAAACCAGGTAAGTTATTATTTTACAAAAAATCAACTCTGCATACTTTAATGTTACTTGGGCTACAACACACAAAAGGTTATGGTTATTAATGCGCACATTTTAATAAATGTAAGCTAGGTAGTTTCTTTTGTTGAGTCCCAAAGGTTTCCTAGTACGTAATTTAAGGATCCATCTGGCTTCTGCTATCCTAAGTAAATGTTCCCTATCTCCTCCCCGTATTGGTCTCTTAATCTGTTCTATGGTTTTAAATGAAAAACCAGATAAATCCCCTCCATGCTCTTGTAAAAAATGCTGTGAAACACCAGTTGATTTGGTAGAAGTATTGTGTGTAATACTGTATAAATGTTCACTTATCCTGATTTTAACCGGCCTGGTGGTACTGCCGATGTAATCTTTATCACAAAGCGTACACGTAACCACGTATACTACAAAATTTGAACAACAATTCATAAAATTCCCCATATGAAATGTTCGAGACCGATCAGAATTATGAAAAATTGGTCTTTTGATGGCATATTTGCAGACGCCACATCTATTCAATCCGCATTTAAAAAAGCCTTTCAAATGTAGCCACGTCCTGCTACTATCAACGGAACTGTCTATATACAAACTAGGGGAAAGAAAATTGCCTAAACTTTTGCCCCGTTTTGCAACATAGTTGCATCCGGGAGCCAATAAGGTATTCAACGTCGGATCCTGATTAAGTATGGGCAAATTCTTTCTAATGATGTTAATAATATCTTTATAACTGTTGTTAAATCTGGAGGAGAAATAGATATTACACTCAGATTTTTTTAGATTTTTAATTCTCTTATCTGAATCTCCCAAGAGGGTTTCCCTTTTTTTGTTAGAAACAATATTGACAGCCCTATCTACAGTCCAACGAGGATAACCCCGCTCTTTGAATCTGTTTCGAACATCCTCCACATTTTTCTGGTAGGATTCTGAATCTGTACACGATCTTTTTATTCTAATCAGTTCACCAATAGGAAGGGAAGTGATAGTATGCTTAGGATGTTGACTTGTGGCATAAAGTAATGTATTGCCTGATTCTGGTTTTCGGTAAAGGCATGTAGATACCTTGCCCGTGTTGTCATCACCTCGTAGTGTGACATCTAGAAAATTAATTTCCGAGGTGTGATAATGAAATGTGAATTTTAAGTTGTATGAATTGTCATTTAAATATTCAATGAAGTCTGTTACATTTTCCGATGAACCCTGCCAAACCAGAAGAACATCGTCAATGTACCTTCCGTACCAAACTATGGAGCCGCCATAAGGATTAAATTCACCAAAGATGAAAGTTTCCTCCCAAAAGGACATGACTAGGTTCGCCAATGAGGGCGAAAATTTCGCCCCCATTGGCGAACCGCACGTTTGGAGAAAATATTCGTTGTTGAAAATAAAAAAATTGTGGCTCAACAAATACTCCACAGCAGATAAAATATACTCACAAATTTCAGATGTAAAATTGGAATACTTAGATAAATGATATGAAATAGCCTGTATTGCCACATGATGTGGAATCGATGAATAAAGCGAAATGACATCGCATGTCAGCCACCCATAGTCCCTCCTCCACTGAAACCCATCAAAAGATCTGAGGATCTCCTTGGTATCCCTGATAAAACCCGGATCGCGGGTAACCAGGGGTTGCAAAATCTTATCGATCCACTGGCAAAGACGCTCACTTCTGTTACTACTAGGGTACTTAGATACGGTTTTGTCTCTGCTGTAACTACTAGGGTACTTAGATACGGTTTTGTCTCTGCTGTGACTACTAGGCTACTTAGATGGGGTCGTGTTACTGCTGTGACTACTAGGGTACTTAGATGGGGTTGTGTGACTGCTGTGACTACTAGGGTACTTAGATGGGGTTTCCTGACTGCTGTGACTACTAGGGTAGTTAGATGGGGTTGTGTGACTACTGTGACTACTAGGGTAGTTAGATGGGGTTGTGTGACTACTGTGACTACTAGGGTAGTTAGGTGGGGTTGTGTGACTGCTGTGACTATTAGTGTATTTAGATGGGGTTTTGTGTCTGCTGTGACTACTAGGGTACTTAGATGCGGTTTTGTCTCTGCTGTGACTACTAGGGTACTTAGATGGGGTCGTGTTACTGCTGTGACTACTAGGATAGTTAGGTGGATTTTTGTCTCTGCTGTGACTACTAGGGTACTTAGATGGGGTCGTGTTACTGCTGTGACTACTAGTGTAGTTAGATGGGGTTTTGTCTCTGCTGTGACTACTAGGGTACTTAGATGGGTTTTGTGACTGCTGTGACTACTAGGGTACTTAGATGGGTTTTGTGACTGCTGTGACTACTAGGGTACTTAGATACAGTTTTGTCTCTGCCGTGACTACTAGGGTACTTAGATGCGGTTTTGTCTTTGCTGTGACTACTAGGGTACTTAGATGCGGTTTTGTCTCTGCTGTGACTACTAGGGTACTTAGATGGGTTTTGTCTCTGCTGCGACTACTAGGGTACTTAGATGTGGTTTTGTCTCTGCTGTGACTACTAGGGTACTTAGATGGGTTTTGTGACTGCTGTGACTACTAGGGTACTTAGATGCGGTTTTGTCTCTGCTGTGGCTACTAGGGTACTTAGATGCAGTTTTGTGACTGCTGTGACTACTAGGGTACTTAGATGGGGTTTTGTCTCTGCGGTGACTACTGGGGTACTTAGATACGGTTTTGTCTCTGCTGTGACTACTAGGGTACTTAGATGGGTTTTGTGACTGCTGTGACTACTAGGGTACTTAGATGGGTTTTGTGACTGCTGTGACTACTAGGGTACTTAGATGCAGTTTTGTGACTGCTGTGACTACTAGGGTACTTAGATGGGTTTTGTCTCTGCTGTGGCTACTAGGGTACTTAGATGCGGTTTTGTCTCTGCTGTGGCTACTAGGGTACTTAGATGCAGTTTTGTCTCTGCTGTGACTACTAGGGTACTTAGATGCAGTTTTGTCTCTGCTGTGACTACTAGGGTACTTAGATGGGTTTTGTCTCTGCTGTGGCTACTAGGGTACTTAGATGCGGTTTTGTCTCTGCTGTGGCTACTAGGGTACTTAGATGCAGTTTTGTGACTGCTGTGACTACTAGGGTACTTAGATGCAGTTTTGTCTCTGCTGTGACTACTAGGGTACTTAGATGCAGTTTTGTCTCTGCTGTGACTACTAGGGTACTTAGATGCAGTTTTGTGACTGCTGTGACTACTAGGGTACTTAGATGCAGTTTTGTCTCTGCTGTGACTACTAGGGTACTTAGATGCGGTTTTGTCTTTGCTGTGACTACTAGGGTACTTAGATGCGGTTTTGTCTCTGCTGTGACTACTAGGGTACTTAGATGGGTTTTGTCTCTGCTGCGACTACTAGGGTACTTAGATGTGGTTTTGTCTCTGCTGTGACTACTAGGGTACTTAGATGGGTTTTGTGACTGCTGTGACTACTAGGGTACTTAGATGCGGTTTTGTCTCTGCTGTGGCTACTAGGGTACTTAGATGCAGTTTTGTGACTGCTGTGACTACTAGGGTACTTAGATGGGGTTTTGTCTCTGCGGTGACTACTGGGGTACTTAGATACGGTTTTGTCTCTGCTGTGACTACTAGGGTACTTAGATGGGTTTTGTGACTGCTGTGACTACTAGGGTACTTAGATGGGTTTTGTGACTGCTGTGACTACTAGGGTACTTAGATGCAGTTTTGTGACTGCTGTGACTACTAGGGTACTTAGATGGGTTTTGTCTCTGCTGTGGCTACTAGGGTACTTAGATGCGGTTTTGTCTCTGCTGTGGCTACTAGGGTACTTAGATGCAGTTTTGTGACTGCTGTGACTACTAGGGTACTTAGATGCAGTTTTGTCTCTGCTGTGACTACTAGGGTACTTAGATGCAGTTTTGTCTCTGCTGTGACTACTAGGGTACTTAGATGCAGTTTTGTGACTGCTGTGACTACTAGGGTACTTAGATGCAGTTTTGTCTCTGCTGTGACTACTAGGGTACTTAGATGCAGTTTTGTCTCTGCTGTGACTACTAGGGTACTTAGATGGGTTTTGTGACTTCTGTGGTAATGAGATGGGCTTAGTGTTTGCTGGGGAGGCTTCTATGGCTACTGGATGAATTAGAGAGGAGTCTGCTGTGACTACTGGTATAGGGGGGCTTTGTGTTTACTGATGTAAGTGAAGTGCTGCTAATTACTGGGGCGTGGGCTCTACCTGCTGTACCTACAGGGGGCGCTGTCTGATGACTGTCAGCTCTTGTGACCTGTCTGGACACTCCTTCATATCCCGATCACAATGGCTTTAATAAACTTGTGCTGATTGAGATTTCTGCAAATTTAGGATCCCTAAAAATTCTTGGACCCCGACGCCCCTTGTCAGTCTGAGGCTGCACGTGCTGGTGTGTACAGGTGTGTAGCGCAGGGAAGCCCCTTAGTAGATCCTTGTAGAACATATGGAGTCAATCCCAGAGGTCCCCAGACAGACCCCTGCGGACCCCTCCTTTATAGGCAATTAGTGACCCCCCCTAGGCTCTGCTATGAAGTGACATCCACTGCACTGACCCTATGGATGGTTTCCATGTTGCATTACATAGAAGCCGCTGCTCCCACACTGCAGGGACCTGGGGGGGGGGGGGAGATTCCTGCAGCAGCTGTAATAACCAGGACTTACATCCACCGCTGCAGCACTCACTGTGAGAGAAGTGCAATAACAAGGGGTCAGGATGTCCTGCTGGACGGTGGCAATGTCAGGAGACCCCCAGAGGAGGAAGAAGAGGGAAGAGCGGGAGCTGATCCCATTAATATCACAGGATGGATGGACAAGGAACTCCTACAGGGGCAAGACAGAAAAAACAAGAGTGAGTGCGGCCTCGTGGTCTGAGGGCGAGAAACTGCAAAACTAATAGCTAAGTAATGTAAGGGTTCATTCCAGCTACAGGATGCAAAATCCAAGGAATCGGGGACACATAAGGGGGAACATATACAGCACGGTGCAAAAGTTTTAGGTGCAATGCAGCAAAGTAAGAATGCTTTCAGGAATAGAAGGGTTAATGGTCTATTTCTGTGAGTGAAGTAAAGAGCAGTGCAATTCTCATCACTATTCGGTGTGACCTTTGCCCTTTGCTTTCTTCTTGCAGACGATATTTGGCAGCACTGGACAGGGAAGTTGTTCCCGCCGCCATCTTGGAGAACTAAGCCCAGATCTTCTGTAGATGTTGCTTGCCCAATCCGTCTGTCTCTTCGTGTTACCCAAGACAGACTGGATGATGATGAGATCAGGGCGATATCTGTGGGGGTTGGATCATAATTTTCAGGCTCCTCCTCCAAAGGGCAAAGGTCACACCAAAATTTACATTTCTCTTTTCTTCCTTTACATCATCTTCTTCACTGACAAAAATGAACAATTAACCCTTTTGAAAGCGTTCTTACATTAAAGCATTTCTACACCTGCCTAAAATATGTGCACATCACTGTACGTAATCCGGGTACCGCGCCCCGCATCTGCACCCCTGAAATCTAAACCCGGGAAAGATCCCACTCCATTTATTATATCTAATAGGAGACAGAGAACACGAAGGACATAGAGAACATATAGGACACAGAGAACACATAGGACATGGAAGATATGGAGGACACATAGGACACGGAGGATATAGAGGACACATAGGACACGGAGAACATATAGGACACAGAGAACACATAGGACATGGAAGATATGGAGGACACATAGGACACGGAGGATATAGAGGACACAAAGGACACGGAGAACATATAGGACACGGAGAACACATAGGACATGGAGGATACATAGGACAAATAGGACACGGAGGATATAGAGGACACATAGGACACAGAACATGAAGGACATAGAGAACATATAGCACACGGAGGATATGGAGGACACATATGACACGACACGGAGGATACATAAGACATGGAGGACACATAGGACATGGAGGACACATAGGACATGGAGGACACATAGGACATGGAGGACACATAGGATATGGTTGACATACAGGACACGGAGGACACATGGGAAACAGAGAACACATAGGACATGGAGGACACATAGAACATGGAGGACACAGAACACAGAGGACACATAGAAAACGGAGGACACAGAAGACACAGAAAACGGAGGACACATAAGACACGGAGGACACATAGAACACGGAGGACATAGAGGACACATAGAAAACGGAGGACACATAAGACACGGAGGACACATAGGACACGGAGGACACATAGGACACGGAGGACACAGAGGACACGGAGGACACATAGAACATGGAGGACACATAGGACACGGAGGACACATAGAACACGGAGGACACATAGAACACGGAGGACACAGAGGACACATAAAAAACGGAGGACACGGAGGACACATAGAACACGGAGGACACAGAGGACACATAGAACATGGAGGACAATTAGGACACGGAGGACACATAGGACACGGAGGACACATAGAACACGGAGGACACAGAGGACACATAGAAAACGGAGGACACATAAGACACGGAGGACACATAGAACACGGAGGACATAGAGGACACATAGAAAACGGAGGACACATAAGACACGGAGGACACATAGGACACGGAGAACACATAGAACACGGAGGACACGGAGGACACATAGAACATGGAGGACAATTAGGACACGGAGGACACATAGGACACGGAGGACACATAGAACACGGAGGACACAGAGGACACATAAAAAACGGAGGACACATAGAACAGGGATGACACAGAGGACACAGAAAACGGAGGACACATAAGACAAGGAGGACACATAGAACACGGAGGACATAGAGGACATATAGAAAACAGAGGACACATAAGACACGGAAGACACAGAGGACACATAGGACACGGAGGACACAGAACACGGAGGACACATAGAACATGGAAGACACATAGGACACGGAGGACACATAGAACACGGAGGACACATAGAACATGGAGGACAATTAGGACACGGAGGACACATAGGACACGGAGGACACATAGAACACGGAGGACACGGAGGACACATAGAACATGGAGGACAATTAGGACACGGAGGACACATAGGACACGGAGGACATATAGAACAGGGAGGACACAGAGGACACAGAAAACGGAGGACACATAAGACAAGGAGGACACATAGAACACGGAGGACATAGAGGACATATAGAAAACGGAGGACACATTAGACACGGAGGACACAGAGGACACATAGGACACGGAGGACACATAGGACACGGAGGACACATAGAACACGGAGGACACATAGAACATGGAAGACACATAGGACACGGAGGACACATAGAACACGGAGGACACATAAAACATGGAGGACAATTAGGACATGGAGGACACATAGGACACGGAGGACACATAGAACACGGAGGACATATAGAACATGGAGGACAATTAGGACACGGAGGACACATAGGACACGGAGGACACATAGAACACGGAGGACACGGAGGACACAGGACACATAGAACATGGAGGACAATTAGGACATGGAGGACAATTAGGACACGGAGGACACATAGGACACGGAGGACACATAGGACATGGAGGACACATAGAACACGGAGGACATGGAGGACACATAGGACATGGAGGACACATAGAACACGGAGGACACGGAGGGCACAGGACACATAGAACATGGAGGACAATTAGGACACGGAGGACACATAGGACACAGAGGACACATAGGACATGGAGGACACATAGAACACGGAGGACACATAGGACACATAGGACATGGAGGACACATAGAACACGGAGGACACAGGACACATAGAACATGGAGGACAATTAGGACACGGAGGACACATAGGACACAGAGGAAACATAGGACATGGAGGACACATAGAACACGGAGGACACATAGGACACGGAGGACACATAGAACACGGAGGACACATAGAACATTGAGGAACATTAGGACACGGAGGACACATAGGACACGGAGGACACATAGGACATGGAGGACACATAGAACACGGAGGACACAGGACACATAGAACATGGAGGACAATTAGGACACGGAGGACACATAGGACACGGAGAACACATAGGACATGCGGGACAGCCTCTCTATTACATGTATTTACATGTCGGCAGCTTCATCCTCAGTCTCTAGAAACCTCAAACAGAGATTCCGGCTATTTCTGAGACAATGGCGCTATTCCTTTGTTAATTTCATGCTAGGATAATTTGAGCAATGGAACATCCCGTGTGCACATATGACAGGCGGCGCTGGGCTGGATGTATGACACAGGGACGGACGCTTTTTACGTTAACCCTGTGGGCGCCTTATGTCCCTCTCACCACTTGTTTCTCCTCTTACCATCAGCGCAAACTGACAGAACTTTTTGTTTTTTTTTGCTTTTCTGTACATGAGTGTTACTGCTGCTACTAGTTACAGCTTTAATGATGGGGCCGGATCCTCTAGATACTCCCAAAGCTGCAATGGAGTCCTGTTCTGCTGTGATGGCCGCCAGACTTTATATCTCAGGGAAGATGTCGGCTTTGTTTGCTGTTTATCAGCAAAGTGTTGACAGGTTCCAAGTGGCCGCCAGCGGTGTGGAGAGACCCCTCCCAAATATAAGACCCAAGACTGTGATGATTAAGACGGGCATTGTGTACACCAGTCTTAATTAACCCCTTCCAATCTTCGCATCCAGACATAAGTCAATAAGAAAGAAATCCAAATCAGTGGGAACAGCTTATGGAGCAGACGTAACCCCGACCATGTCCCTGTAATAGGAGAAGCGCCCCACACCAGGGGTGTAACCTGCCGCGGTCCGGGACTGGGGTACAAATCCAGCAATGTCTAAGAGCAGCGTCTCTGATACAGAAGTCGGGGTGCACCCATATTGTTGATGGGAGGTCTAAGACAAACATGGGCAGGTGAGATATTACCAGTATGGCGGGATATAAACGGGGGCGCGGCAGGAGACCAGGAATTCTGGCTGATAGGTTTCTTTATGCAGATTTCAGGGTTCTGCTGGAACGTGCCAGATTCTTTGAGCAGCCAGCGCTCGGGACCCTGGCACCCCCTGTGTTAGTGTTGGAGCCGTCTCTCTGCCCTTGTGTTCTTCACTTGTCACTTTACTGGCTCGCAAGAGAGAAGAACGTTCTCCCGGCACCGCAAGATCCATCTCTGCAACGTATAGAAGGGAAAACGGAACAGGTCAAAGAGCACAAAAACAGGGAACACTTTCATTACCGGGCTCTCTGTATAGTCCCAGATGACCAGTATTATATGGGAGAGACTTAGATACATCTGTGTACAGGATGGGATTAGATACACAGCTCAGTATACAGTATCACACAGGATAGGATTAGATACAGCTCAGTATACAGTATCACACAGGATGGGATTAGATACACAGCTCAGTATACAATATCACACAGAATAGGATTAGATACAGCTCAGTATACAGTAACACACAGGATAGGATTAGATACAGCTCAGTATACAGTATCACACAGGATAGGATTAGATACACAGCTCAGTATACAGTAACACACAGGATAGGATTAGATACAGCTCAGTATACAGTATCACACAGGATAGGATTAGATACACGGCTCAGTATACAGTATCACACAGGATGGGATTAGATACACAGCTCAGTATACAGTATCACACAGGATAGGATTAGATACACAGCTCAGTATACAGTATCACACAGGATGGGATTAGATACACAGCTCAGTATACAGTATCACACAGGATAGGATTAGATACACAGCTCAGTATACAGTATCACACAGGATAGGATTAGATACACGGCTCAGTATACAGTATCACACAGGATGGGATTAGATACACAGCTCAGTATACAGTATCACACAGGATAGGATTAGATACACAGCTCAGCATACAGTATCACATAGGATAGGATTAGATACACAGCTCAGTATACAGTATCACACTGGATAGGATTAGATACCCAGCTCAGTATACAGTATCACACAGGATAGGATTAGATACACAGCTCAGTATACAGTATCACACAGGATAGGATTAGATACACAGCTCAGTATACAGTATGACACAGGATAGGATTAGATACACAGCTCAGTATACAGTATCACACAGGATAGGATTAGATACAGCTCATTATACAGTATCACACAGGATAGGATTAGATACACAGCTCAGTATACAGTATCACACAGGATAGGATTAGATACACAGCTCAGTATACAGTATCACACAGGATAGGATTAGATACACAGCTCAGTATACAGTATCACACAGGATAGGATTAGATACAGCTCAGTATACAGTATCACACAGGATAGGATTAGATACAGCTCAGTATACAGTATCACACAGGATAGGATTAGATACACAGCTCAGTATACAGTATCACACAGGATAGGATTAGATACCCAGCTCAGTATACAGTATCACACAGGATATGATTAGATACACAGCTCAGTATACAGTATCACACAGGATAGGATTAGATACACAGCTCAGTATACAGTATCACACAGGATAGGATTAGATACACAGCTCAGTATACAGTATCACACAGGATAGGATTAGATACAGCTCAGTATACAGTATCACACAGGATAGGATTAGATACACAGCTCAGTATACAGTATCATACATGAGAGGATTAGATACAGCTCAGTATACAGTATCACACAGGAGAGGATTAGATACACAGCTCAGTATACAGTGTCACACAGGATAGGATTAGATACACAGCTCAGTATACAGTATCACACAGGATAGGATTAGATACAGCTCAGTATACAGTATCACACAGGATAGGATTAGATACACAGCTCAGTATACAGTATCACACAGGATAGGATTAGATACACCACTCAGTATACAGTATCACACAGGATAGGATTAGATACACAGCTCAGTATACAGTATCACACAGGATAGGATTAGATACACAGCTCAGTATACAGTATCACACAGGATAGGATTAGATACACAGCTCAGTATACAGTATCACACAGGATAGGATTAGATACAGCTCAGTATACAGTATCACACAGGATAGGATTAGATACACAGCTCAGTATACAGTATCATACATGAGAGGATTAGATACAGCTCAGTATACAGTATCACACAGGAGAGGATTAGATACACAGCTCAGTATACAGTGTCACACAGGATAGGATTAGATACACAGCTCAGTATACAGTATCACACAGGATAGGATTAGATACAGCTCAGTATACAGTATCACACAGGAGAGGATTAGATACACAGCTCAGTATACAGTATCACACAGGATAGGATTAGATACACAGCTCAGTATACAGTATCACACAGGAGAGGATTAGATACACAGCTCAGTATACAGTATCACACAGGATAGGATTAGATACACAGCTCAGCATACAGTATCACACAGGATAGGATTAGATACAGCTCAGTATACAGTATCACACAGGATAGGATTAGATACACCGCTCAGTATACAGTATCACACAGGAAAGGATTAGATACAGCTCAGTATACAGTATCACACAGGATAGGATTAGATACACAGCTCAGTATACAGTATCACACAGGAGAGGATTAGATACACAGCTCAGTATACAGTATCACACAGAATAGGATTAGATACACAGCTCAGTATACAGTATCACACAGGATAGGATTAGATACAGCTCAGTATACAGTATCACACAGGATAGGATTAGATACACCGCTCAGTATACAGTATCACACAGGAAAGGATTAGATACAGCTCAGTATACAGTATCACACAGGATAGGATTAGATACACAGCTCAGTATACAGTATCACACAGGATAGGATTAGATACACAGCTCAGTATACAGTATCACACAGGATAGGATTAGATACACAGCTCAGTATACAGTATCACACAGGATAGGATTAGATACACCGCTCAGTATACAGTATCACACAGGAGAGGATTAGATACACAGCTCAGTATACAGTATCACACAGGATAGGATTAGATACACGGCTCAGTATACAGTATCACACAGGATAGGATTAGATACACAGCTCAGCATACAGTATCACACAGGATAGGATTAGATACACAGCTCAGTATACAGTATCACACAGGATAGGATTAGATACACAGCTCAGTATACAGTATCACACGGGATAGGATTAGATACAGCTCAGTATACAGTATCACACAGGATAGGATTAGATACACCGCTCAGTATACAGTATCACACAGGAAAGGATTAGATACAGCTCAGTATACAGTATCACACAGGATAGGATTAGATACACAGCTCAGTATACAGTATCACACAGGAGAGGATTAGATACACAGCTCAGTATACAGTATCACACAGGATAGGATTAGATACAGCTCAGTATACAGTATCACACAGGATAGGATTAGATACACAGCTCAGTATACAGTATCATACATGAGAGGATTAGATACAGCTCAGTATACAGTATCACACAGGAGAGGATTAGATACACAGCTCAGTATACAGTGTCACACAGGATAGGATTAGATACACAGCTCAGTATACAGTATCACACAGGATAGGATTAGATACAGCTCAGTATACAGTATCACACAGGAGAGGATTAGATACACAGCTCAGTATACAGTATCACACAGGATAGGATTAGATACACAGCTCAGCATACAGTATCACACAGGATAGGATTAGATATACAGCTCAGTATACAGTATCACACAGGATAGGATTAGATACAGCTCAGTATACAGTATCACACAGGATAGGATTAGATACAGCTCAGTATACAGTATCACACAGGATAGGATTAGATACACAGCTCAGTATACAGTATCATACATGAGAGGATTAGATATACAGCTCAGTATACAGTATCACACAGGATAGGATTAGATACAGCTCAGTATACAGTATCACACAGGATAGGATTAGATACACCGCTCAGTATACAGTATCACACAGGAAAGGATTAGATACAGCTCAGTATACAGTATCACACAGGATAGGATTAGATACACAGCTCAGTATACAGTATCACACAGGATAGGATTAGATACACAGCTCAGTATACAGTATCACACAGGATAGGATTAGATACACCGCTCAGTATACAGTATCACACAGGAGAGGATTAGATACACAGCTCAGTATACAGTATCACACAGGATAGGATTAGATACACGGCTCAGTATACAGTATCACACAGGATAGGATTAGATACAGCTCAGTATACAGTATCACACAGGATAGGATTAGATACACAGCTCAGTATACAGTATCACACAGGATAGGATTAGATACACAGCTCAGTATACAGTATCACACAGGATAGGATTAGATACACAGCTCAGTATACAGTATCACACAGGATAGGATTAGGTACAGCTCAGTATACAGTATCACACAGGATAGGATTAGATACACCGCTCAGTATACAGTATCACACAGGATAGGATTAGATACACAGCTCAGTATACAGTATCACACAGGATAGGATTAGATACAGCTCAGTATACAGTATCACACAGGATAGAATTAGATACACAGCTCAGTATACAGTATCACACAGGATAGGATTAGATGCAGCTCAGTATACAGTATCACACAGGATAGGATTAGATACACCGCTCAGTATACAGTATCACACAGGATAGGATTAGATGCAGCTCAGTATACAGTATCACACAGGATAGGATTAGATACACCGCTCAGTATACAGTATCACACAGGATAGGATTAGATACACAGCTCAGTATACAGTATCACACAGGAAAGGATTAGATACAGCTCAGTATACAGTATCACACAGGATAGGATTAGATACACAGCTTAGTATACAGTATCACACAGGATAGGATTAGATACACAGCTCAGTATACAGTATCACACAGGATAGGATTAGATACACAGCTCAGTATACAGTATCACACAGGATAGGATTAGATACACAGCTCAGTATACAGTATCACACAGGATAGGATTAGGTACAGCTCAGTATACAGTATCACACAGGATAGGATTAGATACACCGCTCAGTATACAGTATCACACAGGATAGGATTAGATACACAGCTCAGTATACAGTATCACACAGGATAGGATTAGATACAGCTCAGTATACAGTATCACACAGGATAGAATTAGATACACAGCTCAGTATACAGTATCACACAGGATAGGATTAGATGCAGCTCAGTATACAGTATCACACAGGATAGGATTAGATACACGGCTCAGTATACAGTATCATACATGAGAGGATTAGATACAGCTCAGTATACAGTATCACACAGGAGAGGATTAGATACACAGCTCAGTATACAGTGTCACACAGGATAGGATTAGATACACAGCTCAGTATACAGTATCACACAGGATAGGATTAGATACAGCTCAGTATACAGTATCACACAGGATAGGATTAGATACACCGCTCAGTATACAGTATCACACAGGAAAGGATTAGATACAGCTCAGTATACAGTATCACACAGGATAGGATTAGATACACAGCTCAGTATACAGTATCACACAGGAGAGGATTAGATACACAGCTCAGTATACAGTATCACACAGAATAGGATTAGATACACAGCTCAGTATACAGTATCACACAGGATAGGATTAGATACAGCTCAGTATACAGTATCACACAGGATAGGATTAGATACACCGCTCAGTATACAGTATCACACAGGAAAGGATTAGATACAGCTCAGTATACAGTATCACACAGGATAGGATTAGATACACAGCTCAGTATACAGTATCACACAGGATAGGATTAGATACACAGCTCAGTATACAGTATCACACAGGATAGGATTAGATACACAGCTCAGTATACAGTATCACACAGGATAGGATTAGATACACCGCTCAGTATACAGTATCACACAGGAGAGGATTAGATACACAGCTCAGTATACAGTATCACACAGGATAGGATTAGATACACGGCTCAGTATACAGTATCACACAGGATAGGATTAGATACACAGCTCAGCATACAGTATCACACAGGATAGGATTAGATACACAGCTCAGTATACAGTATCACACAGGATAGGATTAGATACACAGCTCAGTATACAGTATCACACGGGATAGGATTAGATACAGCTCAGTATACAGTATCACACAGGATAGGATTAGATACACCGCTCAGTATACAGTATCACACAGGAAAGGATTAGATACAGCTCAGTATACAGTATCACACAGGATAGGATTAGATACACAGCTCAGTATACAGTATCACACAGGAGAGGATTAGATACACAGCTCAGTATACAGTATCACACAGGATAGGATTAGATACAGCTCAGTATACAGTATCACACAGGATAGGATTAGATACACAGCTCAGTATACAGTATCATACATGAGAGGATTAGATACAGCTCAGTATACAGTATCACACAGGAGAGGATTAGATACACAGCTCAGTATACAGTGTCACACAGGATAGGATTAGATACACAGCTCAGTATACAGTATCACACAGGATAGGATTAGATACAGCTCAGTATACAGTATCACACAGGAGAGGATTAGATACACAGCTCAGTATACAGTATCACACAGGATAGGATTAGATACACAGCTCAGCATACAGTATCACACAGGATAGGATTAGATATACAGCTCAGTATACAGTATCACACAGGATAGGATTAGATACAGCTCAGTATACAGTATCACACAGGATAGGATTAGATACAGCTCAGTATACAGTATCACACAGGATAGGATTAGATACACAGCTCAGTATACAGTATCATACATGAGAGGATTAGATATACAGCTCAGTATACAGTATCACACAGGATAGGATTAGATACAGCTCAGTATACAGTATCACACAGGATAGGATTAGATACACCGCTCAGTATACAGTATCACACAGGAAAGGATTAGATACAGCTCAGTATACAGTATCACACAGGATAGGATTAGATACACAGCTCAGTATACAGTATCACACAGGATAGGATTAGATACACAGCTCAGTATACAGTATCACACAGGATAGGATTAGATACACCGCTCAGTATACAGTATCACACAGGAGAGGATTAGATACACAGCTCAGTATACAGTATCACACAGGATAGGATTAGATACACGGCTCAGTATACAGTATCACACAGGATAGGATTAGATACAGCTCAGTATACAGTATCACACAGGATAGGATTAGATACACAGCTCAGTATACAGTATCACACAGGATAGGATTAGATACACAGCTCAGTATACAGTATCACACAGGATAGGATTAGATACACAGCTCAGTATACAGTATCACACAGGATAGGATTAGGTACAGCTCAGTATACAGTATCACACAGGATAGGATTAGATACACCGCTCAGTATACAGTATCACACAGGATAGGATTAGATACACAGCTCAGTATACAGTATCACACAGGATAGGATTAGATACAGCTCAGTATACAGTATCACACAGGATAGAATTAGATACACAGCTCAGTATACAGTATCACACAGGATAGGATTAGATGCAGCTCAGTATACAGTATCACACAGGATAGGATTAGATACACCGCTCAGTATACAGTATCACACAGGATAGGATTAGATGCAGCTCAGTATACAGTATCACACAGGATAGGATTAGATACACCGCTCAGTATACAGTATCACACAGGATAGGATTAGATACACAGCTCAGTATACAGTATCACACAGGAAAGGATTAGATACAGCTCAGTATACAGTATCACACAGGATAGGATTAGATACACAGCTTAGTATACAGTATCACACAGGATAGGATTAGATACACAGCTCAGTATACAGTATCACACAGGATAGGATTAGATACACAGCTCAGTATACAGTATCACACAGGATAGGATTAGATACACAGCTCAGTATACAGTATCACACAGGATAGGATTAGGTACAGCTCAGTATACAGTATCACACAGGATAGGATTAGATACACCGCTCAGTATACAGTATCACACAGGATAGGATTAGATACACAGCTCAGTATACAGTATCACACAGGATAGGATTAGATACAGCTCAGTATACAGTATCACACAGGATAGAATTAGATACACAGCTCAGTATACAGTATCACACAGGATAGGATTAGATGCAGCTCAGTATACAGTATCACACAGGATAGGATTAGATACACGGCTCAGTATACAGTATCACACAGGATAGGATTAGATACAGCTCAGTATACAGTATCACACAGGATAGGATTAGATACACAGCTTAGTATACAGTATCACACAGGATAGGATTAGATACACAGCTCAGTATACAGTATCACACAGGATAGGATTAGATACACAGCTCAGTATACAGTATCACACAGGATAGGATTAGATACACAGCTCAGTATACAGTATCACACAGGATAGGATTAGGTACAGCTCAGTATACAGTATCACACAGGATAGGATTAGATACACCGCTCAGTATACAGTATCACACAGGATAGGATTAGATACACAGCTCAGTATACAGTATCACACAGGATAGGATTAGATACAGCTCAGTATACAGTATCACACAGGATAGGATTAGATACACAGCTCAGTATACAGTATCACACAGGATAGGATTAGATACAGCTCAGTATACAGTATCACACAGGATAGGATTAGATACACCGCTCAGTATACAGTATCACACAGGATAGGATTAGATACAGCTCAGTATACAGTATCACACAGGATAGGATTAGATACACAGCTCAGTATACAGTATCACACAGGATAGGATTAGATACAGCTCAGTATACAGTATCACACAGGATAGGATTAGATACAGCTCAGTATACAGTATCACACAGGATAGGATTAGATACAGCTCAGTATACAGTATCACACAGGATAGGATTAGATACAGCTCAGTATACAGTATCACACAGGATAGGATTAGATACACCGCTCAGTATACAGTATCACACAGGATAGGATTAGATACACAGCTCAGTATACAGTATCACACAGGATAGGATTAGATACAGAGCTCAGTATACAGTATCACACAGGATAGGAATAGATACACAGCTCAGTATACAGTATCACACAGGATAGGATTAGATACACAGCTCAGTATACAGTATCACACAGGATAGGATTAGATACACAGCTCAGTATACAGTATCACACAGGAGAGGATTAGATACACAGCTCAGTATACAGTATTACACAGGATAGGATTAGATACACAGCTCAGTATACAGTATCACACAGGATAGGATTAGATACACAGCTCAGTATACAGTATCACACAGGATAGGATTAGATACAGAGCTCAGTATACAGTATCACACAGGATAGGAATAGATACACAGCTCAGTATACAGTATCACACAGGATAGGATTAGATACACAGCTCAGTATACAGTATCACACAGGATAGGATTAGATACACAGCTCAGTATACAGTATCACACAGGATAGGATTAGATACAGCTCAGTATACATTATCACACAGGATAGGATTAGATACAGAGCTCAGTATACAGTATCACACAGGATAGGATTAGATACACAGCTCAGTATACAGTATCACACAGGATAGGATTAGATACACAGCTCAGTATACAGTATCACACAGGATAGGATTAGATACAGCTCAGTATACAGTATCACACAGGATAGGATTAGATACACCACTCAGTATACAGTATCACACAGGATAGGATTAGATACACAGCTCAGTATACAGTATCACACAGGTTAGGATTAGATACACAGCTCAGTATACAGTATCACACAGGATAGGATTAGATACACAGCTCAGTATACAGTATCACACAGGATATGATTAGATACAATGCTCAGTATACAGTATCACACAGGATAGGATTAGATACACAGCTCAGTATACAGTATCACACAGGATAGGATTAGATACAGCTCAGTATACAGTATCACACAGGATAGGATTAGATACACAGCTCAGTATACAGTATCACACAGGATAGGATTAGATACAGCTCAGTATACAGTATCACACAGGATAGGATTAGATACACAGCTCAGTATACAGTATCACACAGGATAGGATTAGATACAATGCTCAGTATACAGTATCACACAGGATAGGATTAGATACACAGCTCAGTATACAGTATCACACAGGATAGGATTAGATACAGCTCAGTATACAGTATCACACAGGATAGGATTAGATACACAGCTCAGTATACAGTATCACACAGGATAGGATTAGATACACAGCTCAGTATACAATATCACACAGGATAGGATTAGATACACAGCTCAGTATACAGTATCACACAGGATAGGATTAAATACAGCTCAGTATACAGTATCACACAGGATAGGATTAGATACAGCTCAGTATACAGTATCACACAGGAGAGGATTAGATACACAGCTCAGTATACAGTATCACACAGGATAGGATTAGATACACAGCTCAGTATACAGTATCACACAGGATAGGATTAGATACACAGCTCAGTATACAGTATCACACAGGATAGGATTAGATACACAGCTCAGTATACAGTATCACACAGGATAGGATTAGATACACAGCTCAGTATACAGTATCACACAGGATAGGATTAGATACACCGCTCAGTATACAGTATCACACAGGAGAGGATTAGATACACAGCTCAGTATACAGTATCACATAGGATAGGATTAGATACACAGCTCAGTATACAGTATCACACAGGATAGGATTAGATACAGCTCAGTATACAGTATCACACAGGATAGGATTAGATACACAGCTCAGTATGCAGTATCACACAGGAGAGGATTAGATACACAGCTCAGCATACAGTATCACACAGGAGAGGATTAGATACAGCTCAGTATACAGTATCACACAGGATAAGATTAGATACACAGCTCTGTATACAGTATCACACAGGATAGGATTAGATACACAGCTCAGTATACAGTATCACACAGGATAGGATTAGATACACAGCTCAGTATACAGTATCACACAGGATAGGATTAGATACACAGCTCAGTATACAGTATCACACAGGATAGGATTAGATACACAGCTCAGTATACAGTATCACACAGGATAGGATTAGATACACAGCTCAGTATACAGTATCACACAGGATAGGATTAGATACACAGCTCAGTATACAGTATCACACAGGATAGGATTAGATACACAGCTCAGTATACAGTATCACACAGGATAGGATTAGATACACAGCTCAGTATACAGTATCACACAGGAGAGGATTTGATACACAGCTCAGTATACAGTATCACACAGGATAGGATTAGATACACAGCTCAGTATACAGTATCACACAGGATAGGATTAGATACACAGCTCAGCAGTATCACACAGGATAGGATTAGATACACAGCCCAGTATACAGTATCACACAGGATAGGATTAGATACACAGCTCAGTATACGGTATCACACAGGATAGGATTAGATACACAGCTCAGTATACAGTATCACACAGGATAAGATTAGATACACTGCCCAGTATACAGTATCACACAGGATAGGATTAGATACAGCTCAGTATACAGTATCACACAGGATAGGATTAGATACACCGCTCAGTATACAGTATCACACAGGATAGGATTAGATACACAGCTCAGTATACAGTATCACACAGGATAGGATTAGATACAGAGCTCAGTATACAGTATCACACAGGGTAGGATTAGATACACAGCTCAGTATACAGTATCACACAGGATAGGATTAGATACACGGCTCAGTATACAGTATCACACAGGATAGGATTAGATACAGAGCTCAGTATACAGTATCACACAGGATAGGATTAGATACACCGCTCAGTATACAGTATCACACAGGATAGGATTAGATACACAGCTCAGTATACAGTATCACACAGGATAGGATTAGATACACAGCTCAGTATACAGTATCACACAGGATAGGATTAGATACAGCTCAGTATACAGTATCACACAGGATAGGATTAGATACACAGCTCAGTATACAGTATCACACAGGATAGGATTAGATACACCGCTCAGTATACAGTATCACACAGGATAGGATTAGATACAGCTCAGTATACAGTATCACACAGGATAGGATTAGATACACAGCTCAGTATACAGTATCACACAGGATAGGATTAGATACAGCTCAGTATACAGTATCACACAGGACACCTCTCACATGCCAACAATATACTTACAAGTAAACTGGCTTCCCATGAACAGCTGATCCTAGTGGGTGCTGGGGATCAGCTCCTATATTGCAGCCACTAATTCTCCGACTCCACAACTTTCCTGGCGATTTGAGTCTTATAAGCGCATTACATGTCATATAGAAGCTCTGCGGTAACATACAATGAGAACATGCGCCTGTGTGTAGTATAATGTTGTGCTCACTGACAGCCTTATTGTAGTTATGTGCTCCCTCTGGAGCGCTGATCTGCTCTGATACGCACAGTGTCTCCTGTATGAGCAGACTATCAGTGTAAGTGTATGAGAGCCCGGATCGGACTCCTATAAAGCTGCATCACTGGCCCAGATTGACTATTGTGGCTACAACTAGACACTGGCGTAAACCTGGGGCATCTTTGTCTCATCTTGGCACATCTGGTTTAAGCAAAAGACATGTGGGTGTGGCTTCTCAGGAAAAGAAGGTGTGGCGTACATGTGCAAAAATGTGCCAAGATGTCCCAAAATGATGTCTCCCATAAGTGGTCTAGAGATGGGTCCGATGTATCATCCAGCATCAGGCTCTGGGAGACGTCTGGAGACTCCTCAGACTAAGGTCACACCTACTATTAGTAAATCTGGGCCATTGTCTCCATCAGAGGGGCAGAGAGGAGGCTGAAGGACCTGAGATGACATCATCACAGGCTCTTTGGCCATTCTCTGATTGGATCGTGGTGCTATGTGGGCGGAGTTACGGAGAGTACCACGTGGCAGCTAATGGCGTCTATACGCCTGGAGGAGAGAAGGCCACATGCAGCCGTGCTTAGCGGGAACAGAGGCGTACATCGGCTGTGCCGCTCTGTGACTCCGGAGTCTGACTGTAGTCATCGGCCTCTGCCGGGTGTGTGGAGGGGGACAGTCCAGACTGTGGGGACCGCGCCGCATGTGTGAACCACGATATTGGGTGCGCACATTCGATAAGTATGCAGGGTCAACCTTTGCCGTGGGAGGGGGGCCCTGCGGGGGTAGGGGGGAAGCACATCAGGGTGGTGGCGCATGACGTTAAGGTGGGGGACCGGGGTCGCTATTGGAGGGGGGAAAACTAGAGGAAGGGGGGCAGTGCAGGGGGGGAGCAAGGGGGGGGGGGGCGACTGTTGACGGGACGGAGCACGCCAGTGGGTCGCGCGGGGAGGGGAAGGGGCGCGGACAAAGTCGTGGGAAATTCTAGTAGTTTATATTTAGAGCTTCTTTATCAGACTGTTGTAGCCATTCCTCCGACGGATCAGAACAACGGATAAGCGGATGGTGAGCCTGGAGTCAGTAGGGGGGGCACACAATACCCCATCAGTATCACCGTACAGTGCCCAGAAAATACCAACATACAGTCACCCAATAATAGCTATATAATGAATAGGTCGCCGCTATTAATGCGCCCTGTTCACCCGGGATCACTGATGGCTGCGCTACAAGCCTATGACATAGGAGATGAGATACACAGATTAGATACACGGCTCTCCATGAGAAGGGTTAAGTATAAGCAGTCACTAGAGGAAGCCGGAGCGGTACATAGCGGTGTGCTCAGGCGTCCAGTGATCAGATGTACAAGGCTCAGAAGCAGATGAAGGCCACGCATCATTAGGTGCACACTCGGCCCCACCACATGGACACCGGGCCCCTCATCCCCACACTTGTATATACGTGTATGAGACACAAGCCCTGACCGCACAAGCCAGCGGACACAACATTGCACCAACTACCCCCAATCTGCACCACAGGGTATAAAGTATAAGCCCTACAGCGCACAGCACCAACATATCCCGCAGTGACGTACAGTGGAGACAAGTGATAGGCATTACGAGAGCTGTGATGTCACCACAGGGAGTAATAATACCGCATATATAGAGATCAGTGATGTCATACCGTCTGTAGCAATACTGGCACCTGCACAAACATCGAGCCCTGAAAGTCCCCGAGTCCTGTAAAGACACAGATAAGATTACAGCGCCATCCTCCTGCCTCTGACACCCGCTATCAGCACATATAGCACTATATATATATAATTGTCTGCTGTAATTAACACGTCTACAGCTGTAAATTAAACGAGCAGATCTGTAATGAAAGTGTCACATACGTGTGCTGCGAGAGAACATGACAAGTCCTGATACAGACGCAACGTATCAACAAGGCAACGAGGCAATCCCAAAGATAAGTCGCAGAATTCTCCAACAAAACAATATACGTGTGTGTGTGTATATATATATATATATATATATATATATATATATATATATATATATATATATATATATATCTCCGCCAGGGGCTGCGAAATCCGAGATTTGAAGTCTCATCATCATAACTGTGAAATCATACTCATATAATACCGCCAAACTTAACCCATGAATATCTAGGATGTGGAAGACGAGAGAAACAATTGTATTATATAGTAATAGATATATTTACATCTACAGTAAAACGATATGGTAATAGTACATAGGGGTCAGAGGCAGTATTATAGTAGTTATATTCTTGTACATAGGGGTAGTATTATAGTAGTTATATTCTTGTACATAGGGGTAGTATTATAGTAGTTATATTCTTGTACATAGGAGTAGTATTATAGTAGTTATATTCTTGTACATAGGAGCAGTATTATAGTAGTTATATTCTTGTACATAGGAGCAGTATTATAGTAGTTATATTCTTGTACATAGGAGGTAGTATTATAGTGGTTATATTCTTGTACATAGGAGTAGTATTATAGTAGTTATATTCTTGTACATAGGAGGTAGTATTATAGTAGTTATATTCTTGTACATAGGAGGTAGTATTATAGTAGTTATATTCTTGTACATAGGAGTAGTATTATAGTAGTTATATTCTTGTACATAGGAGCAGTATTATAGTAGTTATATTCTTGTACATAGGAGTAGTATTATAGTAGTTATATTCTTGTACATAGGAGGTAGTATTATAGTAGTTATATTCTTGTACATAGGAGTAGTATTATAGTAGTTATATTCTTGTACATAGGAGGTAGTATTATAGTAGTTATATTCTTGTACATAGGAGGTAGTATTATAGTAGTTATATTCTTGTACATAGGAGTAGTATTATAGTAGTTATATTCTTGTACATAGGAGTAGTATTATAGTAGTTATATTCTTGTACATAGGAGGTAGTATTATAGTAGTTATATTCTTGTACATAGGAGTAGTATTATAGTAGCTATATTCTTGTACATAGGAGCAGTATTATAGTAGTTATATTCTTGTACATAGGAGTTAGTATTATAGTAGTTATATTCTTGTACATAGGAGTAGTATTATAGTAGTTATATTCTTGTACATAGGAGCTGTATTATAGTAGTTATATTCTTGTATATAGGAGTAGTATTATAGTAGTTATATTCTTGTACATAGGAGTTAGTATTATAGTAGTTATATTCTTGTACATAGGAGTAGTATTATAGTAGTTATATTCTTGTACATAGGAGTAGTATTATAGTAGTTATATTCTTGTACATAGGAGTAGTATTATAGTAGTTATATTCTTGTACATAGGAGTAGTATTATAGTAGTTATATTCTTGTACATAGGAGTAGTATTATAGTAGTTATATTCTTGTACATAGGAGGTAGTATTATAGTAGTAATATTCTTGTACATAGGAGTAGTATTATAGTAGTTATATTCTTGTACATAGGGGTAGTATTATAGTAGTTATATTCTTGTACATAGGAGGTAGTATTATAGTAGTTATATTCTTGTACATAGGAGTAGTATTATAGTAGTTATATTCTTGTACATAGGAGGTAGTATTACAGTAGTTATATTCTTGTACATAGGAGTAGTATTATAGTAGTTATATTCTTGTACATAGGAGTAGTATTATAGTAGTTATATTCTTGTACATAGGAGGTAGTATTATAGTAGTTATATTCTTGTACATAGGAGGTAGTATTATAGTAGTTATATTCTTGTACATAGGAGTAGTATTATAGTAGTTATATTCTTGTACATAGGAGGTAGTATTATAGTAGTTATATTCTTGTACATAGGAGGTAGTATTATAGTAGTTATATTCTTGTACATAGGAGTAGTATTATAGTAGTTATATTCTTGTACATAGGAGTAGTATTATAGCAGTTATATTCTTGTACATAAGAGGTAGTATTATAGTAGTTATATTCTTGTACATAGGAGCAGTATTATAGTAGTTATATTCTTGTACATAGGAGTAGTATTATAGTAGTTATATTCTTGTACATAGGAGTAGTATTATAGTAGTTATATCCTTGTACATAGGAGTAGTATTATAGTAGTTATATTCTTGTACATAGGAGCAGTATTATAGTAGTTATATTCTTGTACATGGGAGCAGTATTATAGTAGTTATATTCTTGTACATGGGAGTAGTATTATAGTAGTTATATTCTTGTACATAGGAGTAGTATTATAGTAGTTATATTCTTGTACATAGGAGTAGTATTATAGTAGTTATATTCTTGTACATGGGAGTAGTATTATAGTAGTTATATTCTTGTACATAGGAGTAGTATTATAGTAGTTATATTCTTGTACATAGGAGTAGTATTATAGTAGTTATATTCTTGTACATAGGAGTAGTATTATAGTAGTTATAGTAGTTATAGTTGTACATAGGAGTAGTATTATAGTAGTTATATTCTTGTACATAGGAGGTAGTATTATAGTAGTTATATTCTTGTACATAGGAGTAGTATTATAGTAGTTATATTCTTGTACATAGGAGTAGTATTATAGTAGTTATATTCTTGTACATAGGAGGTAGTATTATAGTAGTTATATTCTTGTACATAGGAGTAGTATTATAGTAGTTATATTCTTGTACATAGGAGGTAGTATTATAGTAGTTATATTCTTGTACATAGGAGGTAGTATTATAGTAGTTATATTCTTGTACATAGGAGTAGTATTATAGTAGTTATATTCTTGTACATAGGAGTAGTATTATAGTAGTTATATTCTTGTACATAGGAGGTAGTATTATAGTAGTTATATTCTTGTACATAGGAGTAGTATTATAGTAGCTATATTCTTGTACATAGGAGCAGTATTATAGTAGTTATATTCTTGTACATAGGAGTTAGTATTATAGTAGTTATATTCTTGTACATAGGAGCAGTATTATAGTGGTTATATTCTTGTACATAGGAGTAGTATTATAGTAGTTATATTCTTGTACATAGGAGTAGTATTATAGTAGTTATATTCTTGTACATAGGAGGTAGTATTATAGTAGTTATATTCTTGTACATAGGAGGTAGTATTATAGTAGTTATATTCTTGTACATAGGAGTAGTATTATAGTAGTTATATTCTTGTACATAGGAGGTAGTATTATAGTAGTTATATTCTTGTACATAGGAGGTAGTATTATAGTAGTTATATTCTTGTACATAGGAGTAGTATTATAGTAGTTATATTCTTGTACATAGGAGCAGTATTATAGTAGTTATATTCTTGTACATAGGAGCAGTATTATAGTAGTTATATTCTTGTACATAGGAGCAGTATTATAGTAGTTATATTCTTGTACATAGGAGCAGTATTATAGTAGTTATATTCTTGTACATAGGAGCATTATTATAGTAGTTATATTCTTGTACATAGGAGCAGTATTATAGTAGTTATATTCTTGTACATAGGAGTAGTATTATAGTAGTTATATTCTTGTACATAGGAGTAGTATTATAGTAGTTATATTCTTGTACATAGGAGTAGTATTATAGTAGTTATATTCTTGTACATAGGGGGCAGTATTATAGTAGTTATATTCTTGTACATAGGAGTAGTATTATAGTAGTTATATTCTTGTATATAGGAGCAGTATTATAGTAGTTATATTCTTGTACATAGGGGGCGGTATTATAGTAGTTATATTCTTGTATATAGGAGCAGTATTATAGTAGTTATATTCTTGTACATACGTGTTGTATTATAGTAGTTATATTCTTGTACATAGGAGTAGTATTATAGTAGTTATATTCTTGCACATAGGAGTAGTATTAGGCTGCATTCACACAGAGTAACGCCAGGCGTTTTTTGTGTGTTTTTTGCACATAGCGCCGCGTTTACGCCGCGTAGCGCCGCGTTAACGCCGCGTATACGCCGCGTTAACGCCGGGCAACGCCACCGCTAAATAGCGCGGCGTTAACGCGGCGTATACGCGGCGTTAACGCGGCGCTACGCGGCGTAAACGCGGCGCTATGTGCAAAAAACACACAAAAAACGCCTGGCGTTACTCTGTGTGAATGCAGCCTTATAGTAGTTATATTCTTATACATAGGAGCAGTATTATAGTAGTTATATTCTTGTACATAGGAGGTAGTATTATAGTAGTTATATTCTTGTACATAGGAGTAGTTTTATAGTAGTTATATTCTTATACATAGGGCAGTATTATAGTAGTTATATTCTTGTACATAGGAGGTAGTATTATAGTAGATATATTCTTGTACATAGGAGTAGTATTATAGTAGTTATATTCTTGTACATAGGAGTAGTATTATAGTAGTTATATTCTTGTACATAGGAGGTAGTATTATAGTAGTTATATTCTTGTACATAGGAGGTAGTATTATAGTAGTTATATTCTTGTACATAGGAGTAGTATTATAGTAGTTATATTCTTGCACATAGGAGTAGTATTATAGTAGTTATATTCTTGTACATAGGAGTAGTATTATAGTAGTTATATTCTTGCACATAGGAGTAGTATTATAGTAGTTATATTCTTGTACATAGGAGTAGTATTATAGTAGTTATATTCTTGCACATAGGAGTAGTATTATAGTAGTTATATTCTTGTACATAGGAGTAGTATTATAGTAGTTATATTCTTGTACATAGGAGTAGTATTATAGTAGTTATATTCTTGTACATAGGAGTAGTATTATAGTAGTTATATTCTTGTACATAGGAGGTAGTATTATAGTAGTTATATTCTTGTACATAGGAGTAGTATTATAGTAGTTATATTCTTGTACATAGGAGTAGTATTATAGTAGTTATATTCTTGTATATAGGGGCAGTATTATAGTAGTTATATTCTTGTACATAGGAGTAGTATTATAGTAGTTATATTCTTGTACATAGGAGCAGTATTATAGTAGTTATATTCTTGTACATAGGAGTAGTATTATAGTAGTTATATTCTTGTACATAGGACTTAGAATTATAGTAGTTATATTCTTGTACATAGGAGCAGTATTATAGTAGTTATATTCTTGTACATAGGAGTAGTATTATAGTAGTTATATTCTTGTACATAGGAGTAGTATTATAGTAGTTATATTCTTGTACATAGGCGTAGTTTTATAGTAGTTATATTCTTATACATAGGGCAGTATTATAGTAGATATATTCTTGTACATAGGAGTAGTATTATAGTAGTTATATTCTGGTACATAGGAGGTAGTATTATAGTAGTTATATTCTTGTACATAGGAGCAGTATTATAGTAGTTATATTCTGGTACATAGGAGTAGTATTATAGTAGTTATATTCTTGTACATAGGAGTAGTATTATAGTAGTTATATTCTTGCACATAGGAGTAGTATTATAGTTGTTATATTCTTATACATCGGAGTAGTATTATAGTAGTTATATTCTTGTACATAGGAGTAGTATTATAGTAGTTATATTCTTGTACATAGGAGTAGTATTATAGTAGTTATACTCTTGAACATAGGAGTAGTATTATAGTAGTTATATTCTTATACATCGGAGTAGTATTATAGTAGTTATAGTCTTGCACATAGGAGTAGTATTATAGTAGTTATATTCTTGTACATAGGAGTAGTATTATAGTAGTTATATTCTTGTACATAGGAGTAGTATTATAGTAGTTATGTTCTTGTACATAGGAGTAGTATTATAGTAGTTACATTCTTGTACATAGGAGTAGTATTATAGTAGTTATATTCTTATACATAGGAGTAGTATTATAGTAGTTATATTCTTGTACATAGGAGTAGTATTATAGTAGTTATATTCTTGTACATAGGAGTAGTATTATAGTAGTTATGTTCTTGTACATAGGAGTAGTATTATAGTAGTTACATTCTTGTACATAGGAGGTAGTATTATAGTAGTTATATTCTTGTACATGGGAGGTAGTATTATAGTAGTTATATTCTTGTACATAGTAGTAGTATTATAGTAGTTATATTCTTGTACATAGGGGCAGTATTATAGTAGTTATATTCTTGTACATGGGAGGTAGTATTATAGTAGTTATATTCTTGTACATAGGAGTAGTATTATAGTAGTTATATTCTTGTACATGGGAGGCAGTATTATAGTAGTTATATTCTTGTACATAGGAGTAGTATTATAGTAGTTATATTCTTGTACATAGGAGTAGTATTATAGTAGTTATATTCTTGTACATAGGAGTAGTATTATAGTAGTTATGTTCTTGTACATAGGAGCAGTATTATAGTAGTTATATTCTTGTACATAGTAGTAGTATTATAGTAGTTATATTCTTGTACATAGGAGCAGTATTATAGTAGTTATATTCTTGGACATAGGAGCAGTATTATAGTATTTATATTCTTGTACATAGGAGCGGTATTATAGTAGTTATATTCTTGTACATAGGAGTAGTATTATAGTAGTTATATTCTTGTACATAGGAGCAGTATTATAGTAGTTATATTCTTGTACATAGGAGTAGTATTATAGTAGTTATATTCTTATACATAGGAGTAGTATTATAGTAGTTATATTCTTGTATATAGGAGGTAGTATTATACGAGTTATATTCTTGTACATAGGAGCAGTATTATAGTAGTTATATTCTTGTACATTGGAGTAGTATTATAGTAGTTATATTCTTGTACATAGGAGCAGTATTATAGTAGTTATATTCTTGTACATTGGAGTAGTATTATAGTAGTTATATTCTTGTACATAGGAGCAGTATTATAGTAGTTATATTCTTGTACATAGGAGGGAATATTATAGTAGTTATATTCTTGTACATAGGAGTAGTATTATAGTAGTTATATTCTTGTACATAGGAGCAGTATTATAGTAGTTATATTCTTGTACATAGGAGGGAATATTATAGTAGTTATATTCTTGTACATAGGAGCAGTATTATATTAGTTATATTCTTGTACATAGGAGTAGTATTATAGTAGTTATATTCTTGTACATAGGAGGGAATATTATAGTAGTTATATTCTTGTACATAGGAGTAGTATTATATTAGTTATATTCTTGTACATAGGAGTAGTATTATAGTAGTTATATTCTTGTACATAGGAGTAGTATTATAGTAGTTATATTCTTGTACATAGGAGTAGTATTATAGTAGTTATATTCTTGTACATAGGAGCAGTATTATAGTAGTTATATTCTTGTACATAGGAGGTAGTATTATAGTAGTTATATTCTTGTGCATAGGAGTAGTATTATATTAGTTATATTCTTGTACATAGGAGTAGTATTATAGTAGTTATATTCTTGTACATAGGAGGCAGTGTTATAGTAGTTATATTCTTGTACATAGGAGGTAGTATTATAGTAGTTATATTCTTGTACATAGGAGGTAGTATTATAGTAGTTATATTCTTGTACATAGGAGCAGTATTATAGTAGTTATATTCTTGTACATAGGAGCAGTATTATAGTAGTTATATTCTTGTACATAGGAGTAGTATTATAGTAGTTATATTCTTGTACATAGGAGTAGTATTATAGTAGTTATATTCTTGTACATAGGAGCAGTATTATAGTAGTTATATTCTTGTACATAGGAGTAGTATTATAGTAGTTATATTCTTGTACATAGGAGCAGTATTATAGTAGTTATATTCTTGTACATAGGAGTAGTATTATAGTAGTTATATTCTTGTACATAGGAGGTAGTATTATAGTAGTTATATTCTTGTACATAGGAGGCAGTGTTATAGTAGTTATATTCTTGTACATAGGAGGTAGTATTATAGTAGTTATATTCTTGTACATAGGAGGTAGTATTATAGTAGTTATATTCTTGTACATAGGAGTAGTATTATAGTAGTTATATTCTTGTACATAGGAGGCAGTGTTATAGTAGTTATATTCTTGTACATAGGAGGTAGTATTATAGTAGTTATATTCTTGTACATAGGAGGTAGTATTATAGTAGTTATATTCTTGTACATAGGAGTAGTATTATAGTAGTTATATTCTTTTACATAGGAGTAGGATTAGTAGTATTATTTTGGACATGAGGGGCAGTATTATAGATTATATCTTCACCATTAGTGATTATAGTAGAAGTCCCTGGCAGTATTATAGGAATATAACATCTGTTCTTCGTCCTAAGACACAATGAGATTGACATTTGGGAGAAATCAGCAGCGATGCTTTACAATGCCTTTACCATGTAATGTAGGAATGTTTACTGCGCCATTAATGTACATGTCAGCGGTGACTGCGATTGCTCTTGTACATTTAACAAGTCGATCGGCCTCCACTACACAGCAGCAAAATATGGCAATTAACAGCATCAAACGCCGCCCAAGTACAATCTATGTTGTATTTAGTTATTTTACTGCAGTGTTAGTAAATTCCTATAAAACCAATTCGCAATTATAGGAGGTTTTGTTTCATCTACGTTTGCAGGGCCCCCAATGTGCACCTGGGGAATTTTCTAGCCCCCATATAATAAAATCGTAAAAGCCCTTTACAAACAATGTTGGGCAGCGAAATCCAGTAAGAAAATCCTGCCCTGACTTCCAGGAGACTCAGGCCAGGTCCCATAGAGAATTGTGACACCTCTCTCTATCCAGATCACTGACACCCATAGAATAAGCCTTTTATAGCACAGCACAATTCTGGAACAAGTATGGTGGTGCGGGGGGTACGGGAAGGGGTGGGGGCTGGGGGGGGGCGTACATTTATGAGAGGTTTTTTTTTTACAGTCTAAGATTTAATGATGGGGTTTATAGAAATGCTCCAAATACAGATGAGGAGCCGAAATAATGCTACAAAGTACTAAATAATAAGGGATTATAGTGATAAGAGAGGTAGAAGGATAGATAGATAGATAGATAGATAGATAGATAGATAGATAGATAGGAGATAGATAGATAGATAGATAGATAGATAGATAGATAGATAGATAGACTTTTGTTATAGATGAAGCAGACTATCTATAAGTTTCTTTCCTTTGATCTTTGCTGTCTTCTGGGTTATTGTTGGGTGACTCTTATTCTTGGTGCTCGGCCTGTGACAACCTGCGAAAGACTAAACCCAAGGAGCGGCTCCATAAGATGCAGGGACTGATCTATCTTCCGTACATGACACACAGAACTTTCATCCAGGACTATTTTTGGGACAATTTTCTCCTAATGTTATTGTTTAGACATTATAACCTGCTGTAAAGCTAATGCTGTGTGAACAGGACCCATCACCTCCATACACAGGACCTATAGATAGGAGGTGTCCATAGTGGCCATGCCCTTTATGGTATCACCGATACACAGTGGCCGAGGGGGCGGGACCACATTGTCTATTTGGTGTCATGCTCCTCCCCCTCTGTCACAATAAGATGTTGATAATTATGTGCTTTCTCCTTTAGGCACCTCCATTGTCCGAGTTCCCCCATAAGGTATCACTGATTTCATCCTGCACCTTAATCACCCAGAAGCCCACGGGGGCGTTGCGGCCTGCTGACTCTTACCGGCAGCGGAGGGCCCTTTTCCCTTTGCGTCGCCATGAAAGTTTACAAGAGTCCAATCTCTTTAATTCCTTCCATCTGTAAATGAGTAAAGTGATTACATTGGGACTTTCAATGTTGCCAACTATCTCACTGAGCAACCTTTGTATTGTGGAAGGATCCCTGCAAGCTGCCTCCCCAGAGCTGCGCTCCATAAAGCGACCCTTGTTTAAGAGCGTGTGATGTCATATGTGTACTGATACGGCTGCAAGGCTTCCCTTAATGGAGACCATTACACGATGATTGACTGCAGCGAGTAACCGGCCACTTTCATGTAGGAAAATAAGCATTTAGCTTGTGTAATAGAAGGTTCCAATTAAAAGAAGAAAGCCTTAACACACAGGGAGGCGGCCGGGGTGGGGGGGCAACACAAGGCTCAGCACAACCCATGGAGTGTGCAAATACAGGGCGCAGCTAAAGGAGGTGGAGCAAAATCCAAGGCTCCCCCGGCACACAACAGGGCCCATCATTGGGCGCCAAGAACTTATAGCTCATCTAATGGAACAACCTGGAAATCCTCATTGGGCTGCAAGGTCTAGAGGTCATTGACCTGATCTTATCCTATGAAGGAAAATGGAATTTTGCAACAGTTACCATAAAGTGAGAACAAGCCATACAATATATCCAATCTATAAAAAATAGAAGAGGAAACTAATAGATATTAAACAACATTCTGAGTAATTTATGCCAAAAACTGGTGCACATGCTTTACAGATCAAGGTCTATGTCTTCTGCGCCTTGTTCGATGGGTAGGCGAAGTTTGCTGAAAAGTGGGAAGGGCTTAATATGGAGAAATGCGATTGGATGGTGATGTCACATAGTTGATGTAGATGACCAGTCTGTGATTGGATGGTGATGACACAATACGTTAATCTATGTAGTAGATACGTTTGTGACTGAGTGATGATGTCACATGGTGAAAGCAGTGAGGTCATACACTCTACGTAGCAAAGTAAGGTGAGTGATGATGTCATAGGTTGATCACTAGGATTGAGCCGATCTTGAGATTTCAGGATCGATTTTAAAATCTGATTTCTCATCATTTTCCAGCTGATACCGATCGTGAAATTTACTCGATCGCTGATCGGAATCTGATCTTTCCCCGATCCTGATCGCTCAACCCTATTCATGATATATACATTACATGATTAGGGTTGAGATAACCTCTGACCTCGATCCCGCTGGCAAAGATCGGGAACGGAATTCCGATCCTGATCGTGAAATTTACTCGATCGCTGATCGGAATCCGATCCTTCCCCGATCCCGATCGCTCAACCCTACGGATCACCATGAAGTCACCCCTGTCACCAGTAGCCGTGGTAGAAGATGATGTTATTCCTCTGTAATATTGGAGCACATCGGCCCGCGCTCCGGAGGTCACTCCTTCCTTTGGCGGTATATTTAGTGGAGGACACAGGCTGGAGGGATTACAGCTCCGAATTTGGTGAAGGCTGTTTATTTTGGCTGTCTGATCAGTGAATGTCGTGTTAATTCAGGGTCACATTGGGGCGCCCCCTCCCGGGTTAATAATCCCCCACAGTAGCCGCTTGGGCGTATTACCGCCAGCTGTTTGTACAAGGCCGGTACTTAATGTAAGTAGCAGGGACATTACTCAAGTCGTGGCAGCTCCGCAGGCAGGTTGGACACGCGTGTTTTAGCCCATGTCAAGCTAAGAGGTAATTGCTTGGGCCGAGACTACCGCTCTATTCTAGAGAACACACCCAGCTCGTCCGGGAGACTGACATCCATAATGGGCCGAGTGTTGATTTTAACCCTTGATGAGGTAAATTATTACCAGAAGACTCTGGGTAAGATGGTACAGAGGGACTGTTGTGGGATTGGATGAGAGCTGCGGCCCGAGGGGATGTCTGTGCTCGCTACACCCGACGAGAGGACAAAGGTAAGAGGTCAACGAGTTTATGAAACAGTAGTCGTAGTCAGCCGCGGACCGTACCGTGATCATGACATCATATAGGCTACAAATCCAATAGGTGGATGGCGTGTGAATGAGACGGCTCTTCACTCAAGCGTTACCGAGCTAGAAAAATATACAGATGTTATAATCAGGGAGTAAGTGCTCAGAGAGCGAAACCAACCCGGCCGTACACGGAACCAAAGCGACCCCAACCCGGCCGTACACAGCACCAAAGTGACCCCAACCCGGCCGTACACGGAACCAAAGCGACCCCAACCCGGCCGTACACAGGACCAAAGTGACCCCAACCAGGTCATACACATCACCAAAGGGACCCCAACAAGGCCGTACAGATCACCAAAGCGACTCCAACCAGGCCGTACACATCACCAAAGTGACCCCAACCCGGCCGTACACGGAACCAAATCGACCCCAACCCGGCCGTACACGGAACCAAAGCGACCCCAACCCGGCCGTATACAGCACCAAAGTGACCCCAACCAGGCCGTATATGGAACCAAATCGACCCCAACCCGGCCGTACACGGAACCAAAGTGACCCCAACCCGGCCGTACACGGAATCAAAGCGACCCCAACCCGGCCGTACATGGAATCAAAGCGACCCCAACCCAGCCGTACACGGAACCAAAGCGACCCCAACCCGGCCGTATACAGCACCAAAGTGACCCCAACCAGGCCGTACACATCACCAAAGCGACCCCAACCAGGCCATACAGATCACCAAAGCGACCCCAACCAGGCCGTACAGATCACCAAAGTGACCCCAACCAGGCCATACAGATCACCAAAGTGACCCCAACCAGGCCGTACAGATCACCAAGTGACCCCAACCAGGCCGTACAGATCACCAAAGCGACCCCAACCAGGCCGTACAGATCACCAAAGCGACCCCAACCAGGCCGTACATGGAACCAAAGCGACCCCAACCAGGCCGTACACAGCACCAAAGTGACCCCAACCAGGCCGTACATGGAACCAAAGTGACCCCAACCAGGCCGTACAGATCACCAAAGCAACCCCAACCAGGCCGTACACAGAACCAAAGTGACCCCAACCAGGCCGTACACAGAACCAAAGTGACCCCAACCAGGCCGTACAGATCACCAAAGTGACCCCAACCAGGCCGTACAGATCACCAAAGTGACCCCAACCAGGCCGTACATGGAACCAAAGTGACCCCAACCAGGCCGTACAGATCACCAAAGCGACCCCAACCAGGCCGTACAGATCACCAAAGCGACCCCAACCAGGCCGTACATGGAACCAAAGCGACCCCAACCAGGCCGTACACAGCACCAAAGTGACCCCAACCAGGCCGTACATGGAACCAAAATGACCCCAACCAGGCCGTACAGATCACCAAAGCAACCCCAACCAGGCCGTACACAGAACCAAAGTGACCCCAACCAGGCCATACAGATCACCAAAGTGACCCCAACCCGGCCGTACACATCACCAAAGCGACCCCAACCAGGCCGTACAGATCACCAAAGCGACCCCAACAAGGCCGTACACATCACCATAGTGACCCAACCAGGCCGTACACATCACCAAAGTGTACATACATTACATTACTTATCCTGTATTATACCCCAGAGCTGCGCTCACTATTCTGCTGGTGCAGTCACTTTGTACATACATTACATTACTTATCCTGTATTATACTCCAGAGCTGCGCTCACTATTCTGCTGGTGCAGTCACTGTGTACATACATTACATTACTTATCCTGTATTATACCCCAGAGCTGCGCTCACTATTCTGCTGGTACAGTCACTTTGTACATACATTACATTACTTATCCTGTATTATACTCCAGAGCTGCGCTCACTATTCTGCTGGTGCAGTCACTGTGTACATACATTACATTACTTATCCTGTATTATACTCCAGAGCTGCGCTCACTATTCTGCTGGTACAGTCACTGTGTACATACATTACATTACTTATCCTGTATTATACTCCAGAGCTGCGCTCACTATTCTGCTGGTACAGTCACTGTGTACATACATTACATTACTTATCCTGTATTATACTCCAGAGCTGCGCTCACTATTCTGCTGGTACAGTTACTGTGTACATACATTACATTACTTATCCTGTATTATACTCCAGAGCTGCGCTCACTATTCTGCTGGTACAGTTACTGTGTACATACATTACATTACTTATCCTGTATTATACTCCAGAGCTGCGCTCACTATTCTGCTGGTACAGTCACTGTGTACATACATTACATTACTTATCCTGTATTATACTCCAGAGCTGAGCTCACTATTCTGCTGGTACAGTCACTGTGTACATACATTACATTACTTATCCTGTATTATACTCCAGAGCTGCGCTCACTATTCTGCTGGTACAGTCACTGTGTACATACATTACATTACTTATCCTGTATTATACTCCAGAGCTGCGCTCACTATTCTGCTGGTGCAGTCACTGTGTACATACATTACATTACTTATCCTGTATTATACTCCAGAGCTGAGCTCACTATTCTGCTGGTACAGTCACTGTGTACATACATTACATTACTTATCCTGTATTATACTCCAGAGCTGCACTCACTATTCTGCTGGTGCAGTCACTGTGTACATACATTACATTACTTATCCTGTATTATACTCCAGAGCTGTGCTCACTATTCTGCTGGTGCAGTCACTGTGTACATACATTACATTATTTATCCTGTATTATACTCCAGAGCTGCGCTCACTATTCTGCTGGTACAGTCACTGTGTACATACATTACATTACTTATCCTGTATTATACCCCAGAGCTACGCTCACTATTCTGCTGGTACAGTAACTGTGTACATACATTACATTACTTATCCTGTATTATACTCCAGAGCTGCGCTCACTATTCTGCTGGTACAGTCACTGTGTACATACATTACATTACTTATCCTGTATTATACTCCAGAGCTGCGCTCACTATTCTGCTGGTACAGTCACTGTGTACATACATTACATTACTTATCCTGTATTATACTCCAGAGCTGTGCTCACTATTCTGCTGGTGCAGTCACTGTGTACATACATACATTACTTATCCTGTATTATACTCCAGAGCTGCGCTCACTATTCTGCTGGTGCAGTCACTGTGTACATACATTACATTACTTATCCTGTATTATACTCCAGAGCTGCGCTCACTATTCTGCTGGTACAGTCACTGTGTACATACATTACTTATCCTGTATTATACTCCAGAGCTGCGCTCACTATTTTGCTGGTACAGTCACTGTGTACAGACATTACATTACTTATCCTGTATTATACTCCAGAGCTGCGCTCACTATTCTGCTGGTGCAGTCACTGTGTACAAACATTACATTACTTATCCTGTATTATACTCCAGAGCTGTGCTCACTATTCTGCTGGTACAGTCACTGTGTACATACATTACATTACTTATCCTGTATTATACCCCAGAGCTGCGCTCACTATTCAGCTGGTACAGTAACTGTGTACATACATTACATTACTTATCCTGTATTATACTCCAGAGCTGCGCTCACTATTCTGCTGGTACAGTCACTGTGTACATACATTACATTACTTATCCTGTATTATACTCCAGAGCTGCACTCACTATTCTGCTGGTGCAGTTACTGTGTACATACATACATTACTTATCCTGTATTATACTCCAGAGCTGCGCTCACTATTCTGCTGGTGCAGTCACTGTGTACATACATTACATTACTTATCCTGTATTATACTCCAGAGCTGCGCTCACTATTCTGCTGGTACAGTCACTGTGTACATACATCACATTACTTATCCTGTATTATACTCCAGAGCTGCGCTCACTATTTTGCTGGCACAGTCACTGTGTACAGACATTACATTACTTATCCTGTATTATACTCCAGAGCTGCGCTCACTATTCTGCTGGTACAGTCACTGTGTACATACATTACATTACTTATCCTGTATTATACTCCAGAGCTGCGCTCACTATTCTGCTGGTACAGTCACTGTGTACATACATTACATTACTTATCCTGTATTATACTCCAGAGCTGCACTCACTATTCTGCTGGTGCAGTCACTGTGTACATACATACATTACTTATCCTGTATTATACTCCAGAGCTGCGCTCACTATTTTGCTGGCACAGTCACTGTGTACAGACATTACATTACTTATCCTGTATTATACTCCAGAGCTGCGCTCACTATTCTGCTGGTACAGTCACTGTGTACATACATTACATTACTTATCCTGTATTATACTCCAGAGCTGCGCTCACTATTCTGCTGGTACAGTCACTGTGTACATACATTACATTACTTATCCTGTATTATACTCCAGAGCTGCACTCACTATTCTGCTGGTGCAGTCACTGTGTACATACATACATTACTTATCCTGTATTATACTCCAGAGCTGCGCTCACTATTCTGCTGGTGCAGTCACTGTGTACATACATACATTACTTATCCTGTATTATACTCCAGAGCTGCGCTCACTATTCTGCTGGTACAGTCACTGTGTACATACATTACATTACTTATCCTGTATTATACTCCAGAGCTGAGCTCACTATTCTGCTGGTACAGTCACTGTGTACATACATTACATTACTTATCCTGTATTATACTCCAGAGCTGCACTCACTATTCTGCTGGTGCAGTCACTGTGTACATACATTACATTACTTATCCTGTATTATACTCCAGAGCTGTGCTCACTATTCTGCTGGTGCAGTCACTGTGTACATACATTACATTATTTATCCTGTATTATACTCCAGAGCTGCGCTCACTATTCTGCTGGTACAGTCACTGTGTACATACATTACATTACTTATCCTGTATTATACTCCAGAGCTGCGCTCACTATTCTGCTGGTACAGTCACTGTGTACATACATTACATTACTTATCCTGTATTATACTCCAGAGCTGCGCTCACTATTCTGCTGGTGCAGTCACTGTGTACATACATACATTACTTATCCTGTATTATACTCCAGAGCTGCGCTCACTATTCTGCTGGTGCAGTCACTGTGTACATACATTACATTACTTATCCTGTATTATACTCCAGAGCTGCGCTCACTATTCTGCTGGTACAGTCACTGTGTACATACATTACTTATCCTGTATTATACTCCAGAGCTGCGCTCACTATTTTGCTGGTACAGTCACTGTGTACAGACATTACATTACTTATCCTGTATTATACTCCAGAGCTGCGCTCACTATTCTGCTGGTACAGTCACTGTGTACATACATTACATTACTTATCCTGTATTATACTCCAGAGCTGCGCTCACTATTCTGCTGGTGCAGTCACTGTGTACATACATTACATTACTTATCCTGTATTATACTCCAGAGCTGCGCTCACTATTCTGCTGGTACAGTCACTGTGTACATACATTACATTACTTATTCTGTATTATACTCCAGAGCTGCGCTCACTATTCTGCTGGTACAGTCACTGTGTACATACATTACATTACTTATTCTGTATTACATTCCAGAGCTGCGCTCACTATTCTGCTGGTACAGTCACTGTGTACATACATTACATTACTTATTCTGTATTACATTCCAGAGCTGCGCTCACTATTCTGCTGGTACAGTCACTGTGTACATACATTACAGTACTTATCCTGTATTATACTCCAAAGCTGCGCTCACTATTCTGCTGGTGCAGTCACTGTGTACATACATTACTTTACTTATCCTGTATTATACTCCAGAGCTGCGCTCACTACTCTGCTGGTACAGTCAATGTGTACATACATTACATTACTTATCCTGTATTATACTCCAGAGCTGCGCTCACTATTCTGCTGGTACAGTCACTGTGTACATATATTATATTACTTATCCTGTATTATACTCCAGAGCTGCGCTCACTATTCTGCTGGTGCAGTCACTGTGTACATACATTACATTACTTATCCTGTATTATACTCGAGAGCTGCGCTCACTATTCTGCTGGTGCAGTCACTGTGTACATACATTACATTACTTATCCTGTATTATACTCCTTATACTCCAGAGCTGCGCTCACTATTCTGCTGGTGCAGTCACTGTGTACATACATTACATTACTTATCCTGTATTATACTCCAGAGCTGTGCTCACTATTCTGCTGGTACAGTCACTGTGTACATACATTACATTACTTATCCTGTATTATACTCCTTATACTCCAGAGCTGCGCTCACTATTCTGCTGGTGCAGTCACTGTGTACATACATTACATTACTTATCCTGTATTATACTCCAGAGCTGCGCTCACTATTCTGCTGGTACAGTCACTGTGTACATACATTACATTACTTATCCTGTATTATACTCCAGAGCTGCGCTCACTATTCTGCTGGTACAGTCACTGTGTACATACATTACATTACTTATCCTGTATTATACCCCAGAGCTGCGCTCACTATTCTGCTGGTACAGTAACTGTGTACATACATTACATTACTTATCCTGTATTATACTCCAGAGCTGCGCTCACTATTCTGCTGGTACAGTCACTGTGTACATACATTACATTACTTATCCTGTATTATACTCCAGAGCTGCACTCACTATTCTGCTGGTGCACTTACTGTGTACATACATACATTACTTATCCTGTATTATACTCCAGAGCTGCGCTCACTATTCTGCTGGTGCAGTCACTGTGTACATACATTAGATTACTTATCCTGTATTATACTCCAGAGCTGCGCTCACTATTCTGCTGGTACAGTCACTGTGTACATACCTTACTTATCCTGTATTATACTCCAGAGCTGCGCTCACTATTTTGCTGGCACAGTCACTGTGTACAGACATTACATTACTTATCCTGTATTATACTCCAGAGCTGCGCTCACTATTCTGCTGGTACAGTCACTGTGTACATACATTACATTACTTATCCTGTATTATACTCCAGAGCTGCACTCACTATTCTGCTGGTGCAGTCACTGTGTACATACATACATTAATTATCCTGTATTATACTCCAGAGCTGCGCTCACTATTCTGCTGGTGCAGTCACTGTGTACATACATACATTACTTATCCTGTATTATACTCCAGAGCTGCGCTCACTATTCTGCTGGTACAGTCACTGTGTACATACATTACATTACTTATCCTGTATTATACTCCAGAGCGGCGCTCACTATTCTGCTGGTGCAGTCACTGTGTACATACATTACATTACTTATCCTGTATTATACTCCAGAGCTGCGCTCACTATTTTGCTGGCACAGTCACTGTGTACAGACATTACATTACTTATCCTGTATTATACTCCAGAGCTGCGCTCACTATTCTGCTGGTACAGTCACTGTGTACATACATTACATTACTTATCCTGTATTATACCCCAGAGCTGCGCTCACTATTCTGCTGGTACAGTAACTGTGTACATACATTACATTACTTATCCTGTATTATACTCCAGAGCTGCGCTCACTATTCTGCTGGTACAGTCACTGTGTACATACATTACATTACTTATCCTGTATTATACTCCAGAGCTGCACTCACTATTCTGCTGGTGCAGTTACTGTGTACATACATACATTACTTATCCTGTATTATACTCCAGAGCTGCGCTCACTATTCTGCTGGTGCAGTCACTGTGTACATACATTAGATTACTTATCCTGTATTATACTCCAGAGCTGCGCTCACTATTCTGCTGGTACAGTCACTGTGTACATACCTTACTTATCCTGTATTATACTCCAGAGCTGCGCTCACTATTTTGCTGGCACAGTCACTGTGTACAGACATTACATTACTTATCCTGTATTATACTCCAGAGCTGCGCTCACTATTCTGCTGGTACAGTCACTGTGTACATACATTACATTACTTATCCTGTATTATACTCCAGAGCTGCGCTCACTATTCTGCTGGTACAGTCACTGTGTACATACATTACATTACTTATCCTGTATTATACTCCAGAGCTGCACTCACTATTCTGCTGGTGCAGTCACTGTGTACATACATACATTAATTATCCTGTATTATACTCCAGAGCTGCGCTCACTATTCTGCTGGTGCAGTCACTGTGTACATACATACATTACTTATCCTGTATTATACTCCAGAGCTGCGCTCACTATTCTGCTGGTACAGTCACTGTGTACATACATTACATTACTTATCCTGTATTATACTCCAGAGCTGCGCTCACTATTCTGCTGGTGCAGTCACTGTGTACATACATTACATTACTTATCCTGTATTATACTCCAGAGCTGCGCTCACTATTTTGCTGGCACAGTCACTGTGTACAGACATTACATTACTTATCCTGTATTATACTCCAGAGCTTCGCTCACTATTCTGCTGGTACAGTCACTGTGTACATACATTACTTATCCTGTATTATACTCCAGAGCTGCGCTCACTATTCTGCTGGTACAGTCACTGTGCACATACATTACATTACTTATTCTGTATTATATTCCAGAGCTGCGCTCACTATTCTGCTTGTACAGTCACTGTGTACATACATTACAGTACTTATCCTGTATTATACTCCAGAGCTGCGCTCACTATTCTGCTGGTGCAGTCACTGTGTACATACATTACATTACTTATCCTGTATTATACTCCAGAGCTGCGCTCACTATTCTGCTGGTACAGTCACTGTGTACATACATTACATTACTTATCCTGTATTATACTCCAGAGCTGCGCTCACTATTCTGCTGGTACAGTCACTGTGTACATACATTACATTACTTATCCTGTATTATACTCCAGAGCTGCGCTCACTATTCTGCTGGTACAGTCACTGTGTACATACATTACATTACTTATCCTGCATTATACCCCAGAGCTGCGCTCACTATTCTGCTGGTGCAGTCACTGTGTACATACATTACATTACTTATCCTGTATTATACTCCAGAGCTGCGCTCACTATTCTGCTGGTGCAGACACTGTGTACATACATTACATTACTTATCCTGTATTATACTCCAGAGCTGCGCTCACTAATCTGCTGGTGCAGTCACTGTGTACATACATTACATTACTTATCCTGTATTATACTCCTTATACTCCAGAGCTGCGCTCACTATTCTGCTGGTGCAGTCACTGAGTACATACATTACATTACTTATCCTGTATTATACTCCAGAGCTGTGCTCACTATTCTGCTGGTACAGTCACTGTGTACATACATTACATTACTTATCCTGTATTATACTCCTTATACTCCAGAGCTGCGCTCACTATTCTGCTGGTGCAGTCACTGTGTACATACATTACATTACTTATCCTGTATTACACTCCAGAGCTGCGCTCACTATTATGCTGGTGCAGTCACTGTGTACATACATTACATTACTTATCCTGTATTATACTCCAGAGCTGCGCTCACTATTCTGCTGGTGCAGTCACTGTGTACATACATTACATTACTTATCCTGTATTATACTCCAGAGCTGCGCTCACTATTCTGCTGGTACAGTCACTGTGTACATACATTACATTACTTATCCTGTATTATACTCCAGAGCTGCGCTCACTATTCTGCTGGTGCAGTCACTGTGTACATACATTACATTACTTATCCTGTATTATACTCCACAGCTGCGCTCACTATTCTGCTGGTACAGTCACTGTGTACAGACATTACATTACTTATCCTGTATTATACTCCAGAGCTGCGCTCACTATTCTGCTGGTACAGTCACTGTGTACATACATTACATTACTTATCCTGTATTATACTCCAGAGCTGTGCTCACTATTCTGCTGGTGCAGTCACTGTGTACATATATTACATTACTTATCCTGTATTATACTCCAGAGCTGCACTCACTATTCTGCTGGTACAGTCACTGTGTACATACATTACATTACTTATCCTGTATTATACTCCAGAGCTGCGCTCACTGTTCTGCTGGTGCAGTCACTGTGTACATATATTACATTACTTATCCTGTATTATACTCCAGAGCTGCGCTCACTATTCTGCTGGTGCAGTCACTGTGTACATACATTACATTACTTATCCTGTATTATACTCCAGAGCTGCGCTCACTATTCTGCTGGTGCAGTCACTGTGTACATACATTACATTACTTATCCTGTATTATACTCCAGAGCTGCGCTCACTATTCTGCTGGTACAGTCACTGTGTACATACATTACATTACTTATCCTGTATTATACTCCAGAGCTGCGCTCACTATTCTGCTGGTGCAGTCACTGTGTACATACATACATTACTTCTCCTGTATTATACTCCAGAGCTGCGCTCACTATTCTGCTGGTGCAGTCACTGTGTACATACATTACATTACTTATCCTGTATTATACTCCAGAGCTGCGCTCACTATTCTGCTGGTACAGTCACTGTGTACATACATTACTTATCCTGTATTATACTCCAGAGCTGCGCTCACTATTTTGCTGGTACAGTCACTGTGTACAGACATAACATTACTTATCCTGTATTATACTCCAGAGCTGCGCTCACTATTCTGCTGGTACAGTCACTGTGTACATACATTACATTACTTATCCTGTATTATACTCCAGAGCTGCGCTCACTATTCTGCTGGTACAGTCACTGTGTACATACATTACATTACTTATCCTGTATTATACTCCAGAGCTGCGCTCACTATTCTGCTGGTGCAGTCACTGTGTACATACATACATTACTTCTCCTGTATTATACTCCAGAGCTGCGCTCACTATTCTGCTGTTGCAGTCACTGTGTACATACATTACATTACTTATCCTGTATTATACTCCAGAGCTGCGCTCACTATTCTGCTGGTACAGTCACTGTGTACATACATTACTTATCCTGTATTATACTCCAGAGCTGCGCTCACTATTTTGCTGGTACAGTCACTGTGTACAGACATTACATTACTTATCCTGTATTATACTCCAGAGCTGCGCTCACTATTCTGCTGGTACAGTCACTGTGTACATACATTACATTACTTATCCTGTATTATACTCCAGAGCTGCGCTCACTATTCTGCTGGTACAGTCACTGTGTACATACATTACATTACTTATCCTGTATTATATTCCAGAGCTGCGCTCACTATTCTGCTGGTACAGTCACTGTGTACATACATTACATTACTTATTCTGTATTATATTCCAGAGCTGCGCTCACTATTCTGCTGGTACAGTCACTGTGTACATACATTACAGTACTTATCCTGTATTATACTCCAGAGCTGCGCTCACTATTCTGCTGGTGCAGTCACTGTGTACATACATTACATTACTTATCCTGTATTATACTCCTTATACTCCAGAGCTGCGCTCACTATTCTGCTGGTGCAGTCACTGTGTACATACATTACATTACTTATCCTGTATTATACTCCAGAGCTGTGCTCACTATTCTGCTGGTACAGTCACTGTGTACATACATTACATTACTTATCCTGTATTATACTCCTTATACTCCAGAGCTGCGCTCACTATTCTGCTGGTGCAGTCACTGTGTACATACATTACATTACTTATCCTGTATTATACTCCAGAGCTGCGCTCACTATTCTGCTGGTGCAGTCACTGTGTACATACATTACATTACTTATCCTGTATTATATTCCAGAGCTGCGCTCACTATTCTGCTGGTACAGTCACTGTGTACATACATTACATTACTTATCCTGTATTATACTCCAGAGCTGCGCTCACTATTCTGCTGGTGCAGTCACTGTGTACATACATTACATTACTTATCCTGTATTATACTCCAGAGCTGCGCTCACTATTCTGCTGGTACAGTCAGTGTGTACATACATTACATTACTTATCCTGTATTATACTCCAGAGCTGCGCTCACTATTCTGCTGGTGCAGTCACTGTGTACATACATTACATTACTTATCCTGTATTATACTCCAAAGCTGCGCTCACTATTCTGCTGGTGCAGTCACTGTGTACATACATTACATTACTTATCCTGTATTATACTCCAGAGCTGCGCTCACTATTCTGCTGGTGCAGTCACTGTGTACATACATTACATTACTTATCCTGTATTATACTCCAGAGCTGCGCTCACTATTCTGCTGGTACAGTCACTGTGTACATACATTACATTACTTATCCTGTATTATACTCCAGAGCTGCGCTCACTATTCTGCTGGTGCAGTCACTGTGTACATACATTACATTACTTATCCTGTATTATACTCCAGAGCTGTGCTCACTATTCTGCTGGTACAGTCACTGAGTACATACATTACATTACTTATCCTGTATTATACTCCAGAGCTGCGCTCACTATTCTGCTGGTGTAGTCACTGTGTACATACATTACATTACTTATCCTGTATTATACTCCAGAGCTGTGCTCACTATTCTGCTGGTACAGTCACTGAGTACATACATTACATTACTTATCCTGTATTATACTCCAGAGCAGCGCTCACTATTCTGCTGGTGTAGTCACTGTGTACTTACATTACATTACTTATCCTGTATTATACTCCAGAGCTGCGCTCATTATTCTGCTGGTACAGTCACTGTGTACATACATTACATTACTTATCCTGTATTATACTCCAGAGCAGCGCTCACTATTCTGCTGGTGTAGTCACTGTGTACATACATTACATTACTTATCCTGTATTATACTCCAGAGCTGCGCTCATTATTCTGCTGGTACAATCACTGTGTACATACATTACATTACTTATCCTTTATTATACTCCAGAGCTGTGCTCACTATTCTGCTGGTACAGTCACAGTGTACATACATTACATTACTTATCCTGTATTATACCCCAGAGTTGCGCTCACTATTCTGCTGGTACAGTCACTGTGTACATACATTACATTACTTATCCTGTATTATACTCCAGAGCTGCGCTCACTATTCTGCTGGTGCAGTCACTGTGTACATACATTACATTACTTATCCTGTATTATACTCCAGAGCTGCGCTCACTATTCTGCTGGTACAGTCACTGTGTACATACATTACTTATCCTGTATTATACTCCAGAGCTGCACTCACTATTCTGCTGGTACAGTCACTGTGTACATACATTACATTACTTATCCTGTATTATACTCCAGAGCTGCGCTCACTATTCTGCTGGTACAGTCACTGTGTACATACATTACATTACTTATCCTGTATTATACTCCAGAGCTGCGCTCACTATTCTGCTGGTACAGTCACTGTGTACATACATTACTTATCCTGTATTATACTCCTGAGCTGCGCTCACTATTCTGCTGGTACAGTCACTGTGTGCATACATTACATTACTTATCCTGTATTATACTCCAGAGCTGCGCTCACTATTCTGCTGGTGCAGTCACTGTGTACATACATTACATTACTTATACTGTATTATACTCCAGAGCTGTGCTCACTATTCTGCTGGTGCAGTCACTGTGTACATACATTACATTACTTATCCTGTATTATACTCCAGAGCTGCGCTCACTATTCTGCTGGTGCAGTCACTGTGTACATACATTACATTACTTATCCTGTATTATACTCCAGAGCTGCGCTCACTATTCTGCTAGTACAGTCACTGTGTACATACATTACTTATCCTGTATTATACTCCAGAGCCGCACTCACTATTCAGCTGGTACAGTCTCTGTGTACATACATTACATTACTTATCCTGTATTATACTCCAGAGCTGCGCTCACTATTCTGCTGGTACAGTCACTGTGTACATACATTACATTACTTATCCTGTATTATACTCCAGAGCTGCGCTCACTATTCTGCTGGTACAGTCACTGTGTACATACATTACTTATCCTGTATTATACTCCAGAGCTGCGCTCACTATTCTGCTGGTGCAGTCACTGTGTACATACATTACTTATCCTGTATTATACTCCAGAGCTGCACTCACTATTCTGCTGGTACAGTCGCTGTGTACATACATTACATTACTTATCCTGTATTATACTCCAGAGCTGCGCTCACTATTCTGCTGGTACAGTCACTGTGTACATACATTACATTACTTATCCTGTATTATACTCCAGAACTGCGCTCACTATTCTGCTGGTACAGTCACTGTGTGCATACATTACATTACTTATCCTGTATTATACTCCAGAGCTGCGCTCACTATTCTGCTGGTGCAGTCACTGTGTACATACATTACATTACTTATACTGTATTATACTCCAGAGCTGTGCTCACTATTCTGCTGGTGCAGTCACTGTGTACATACATTACATTACTTATCCTGTATTATACTCCAGAGCTGCGCTCACTATTCTGCTGGTGCAGTCACTGTGTACATACATTACATTACTTATCCTGTATTATACTCCAGAGCTGCGCTCACTATTCTGCTGGTACAGTCACTGTGTACATACATTACTTATCCTGTATTATACTCCAGAGCTGCACTCACTATTCAGCTGGTACAGTCACTGTGTACATACATTACATTACTTATCCTGTATTATACTCCAGAGCTGCGCTCACTATTCTGCTGGTACAGTCACTGTGTACATACATTACATTACTTATCCTGTATTATACTCCAGAGCTGCGCTCACTATTCTGCTGGTACAGTCACTGTGTACATACATTACTTATCCTGTATTATACTCCAGAGCTGCGCTCACTATTCTGCTGGTACAGTCACTGTGTACATACATTACATTACTTATTCTGTATTATACTCCAGAGCTGCGCTCACTATTCTGCTGGTGCAGTCACTGTGTACATACATTACATTACTTATCCTGTATTATACTCCAGAGCTGCGCTCACTATTCTGCTGGTGTAGTCACTGTGTACATACATTACATTACTTATCCTGTATTATACTCCAGAGCTGCGCTCACTATTCTGCTGGTACAGTCACTGTGTACATACATTACATTACTTATCCTGTATTATACTCCAGAGCTGCGCTCATTATTCTGCTGGTACAATCACTGTGTACATACATTACATTACTTATCCTTTATTATACTCCAGAGCTGTGCTCACTATTCTGCTGGTACAGTCACTGTGTACATACATTACTTATCCTGTATTATACTCCAGAGCTGCGCTCACTATTCTGCTGGTACAGTCACTGTGTACATACATTACATTACTTATCCTGTATTATACTCCAGAGCTGCGCTCACTATTCTGCTGGTGCAGTCACTGTGTACATACATTACATTACTTATCCTGTATTATACTCCAGAGCTGCGCTCACTATTCTGCTGGTGTAGTCACTGTGTACATACATTACATTACTTATCCTGTATTATACTCCAGAGCAGTGCTCACTATTCTGCTGGTGTAGTCACTGTGTACATACATTACATTACTTATCCTGTATTATACTCCAGAGCTGCGCTCATTATTCTGCTGGTACAATCACTGTGTACATACATTACATTACTTATCCTTTATTATACTCCAGAGCTGTGCTCACTATTCTGCTGGTACAGTCACAGTGTACATACATTACATTACTTATCCTGTATTATACCCCAGAGTTGCGCTCACAATTCTGCTGGTACAGTCACTGTGTACATACATTACATTACTTATCCTGTATTATACTCCAGAGCTGCGCTCACTATTCTGCTGGTGCAGTCACTGTGTACATACATTACATTACTTATCCTGTATTATACTCCAGAGCTGCGCTCACTATTCTGCTGGTACAGTCACTGTGTACATACATTACTTATCCTGTATTATACTCCAGAGCTGCACTCACTATTCTGCTGGTACAGTCACTGTGTACATACATTACATTACTTATCCTGTATTATACTCCAGAGCTGCGCTCACTATTCTGCTGGTACAGTCACTGTGTACATACATTACATTACTTATCCTGTATTATACTCCAGAGCTGCGCTCACTATTCTGCCGGTACAGTCACTGTGTACATACATTACTTATCCTGTATTATACTCCAGAGCTGCGCTCACTATTCTGCTGGTACAGTCACTGTGTGCATACATTACATTACTTATCCTGTATTATACTCCAGAGCTGCGCTCACTATTCTGCTGGTGCAGTCACTGTGTACATACATACATTACTTATCCTGTATTATACTCCAGAGCTGCGCTCACTATTCTGCTGGTGCAGTCACTGTGTACATACATTACATTACTTATCCTGTATTATACTCCAGAGCTGCGCTCACTATTTTGCTGGCACAGTCACTGTGTACAGACATTACATTACTTATCCTGTATTATACTCCAGAGCTGCGCTCACTATTCTGCTGGTACAGTCACTGTGTACATACATTACATTACTTATCCTGTATTATATTCCAGAGCTGCGCTCACTATTCTGCTGGTACAGTCACTGTGTACATACATTACTTATCCTGTATTATACTCCAGAGCTGCGCTCACTATTCTGCTGGTACAGTCACTGTGTACATACATTACATTACTTATTCTGTATTATATTCCAGAGCTGCGCTCACTATTCTGCTTGTACAGTCACTGTGTACATACATTACAGTACTTATCCTGTATTATACTCCAGAGCTGCGCTCACTATTCTGCTGGTGCAGTCACTGTGTACATACATTACATTACTTATCCTGTATTATACTCCAGAGCTGCGCTCACTATTCTGCTGGTACAGTCACTGTGTACATACATTACATTACTTATCCTGTATTATACTCCAGAGCTGCGCTCACTATTCTGCTGGTAAAGTCACTGTGTACATACATTACATAACTTATCCTGTATTATACTCCAGAGCTGTGCTCACTATTCTGCTGGTGCAGTCACTGTGTACATACATTACATTACTTATCCTGTATTATACTCCAGAGCTGCGCTCACTATTCTGCTGGTGCAGTCACTGTGTACATACATTACATTACTTATCCTGTATTATACTCCAGAGCTGCGCTCACTAATCTGCTGGTGCAGTCACTGTGTACATACATTACATTACTTATCCTGTATTATACTCCTTATACTCCAGAGCTGCGCTCACTATTCTGCTGGTGCAGTCACTGAGTACATACATTACATTACTTATCCTGTATTATACTCCAGAGCTGTGCTCACTATTCTGCTGGTACAGTCACTGTGTACATACATTACATTACTTATCCTGTATTATACTCCTTATACTCCAGAGCTGCGCTCACTATTCTGCTGGTGCAGTCACTGTGTACATACATTACATTACTTATCCTGTATTACACTCCAGAGCTGCGCTCACTATTATGCTGGTGCAGTCACTGTGTACATACATTACATTACTTATCCTGTATTATACTCCAGAGCTGCGCTCACTATTCTGCTGGTGCAGTCACTGTGTACATACATTACATTACTTATCCTGTATTATACTCCAGAGCTGCGCTCACTATTCTGCTGGTGCAGTCACTGTGTACATACATTACATTACTTATCCTGTATTATACTCCAGAGCTGCGCTCACTATTCTGCTGGTACAGTCACTGTGTACATACATTACATTACTTATCCTGTATTATACTCCAGAGCTGCGCTCACTATTCTGCTGGTACAGTCACTGTGTACATACATTACATTACTTATCCTGTATTATACTCCAGAGCTGCGCTCACTATTCTGCTGGTACAGTCACTGTGTACATACATTACATTACTTATCCTGTATTATACTCCAGAGCTGCGCTCACTATTCTGCTGGTGCAGTCACTGTGTACATACATACATTACTTCTCCTGTATTATACTCCAGAGCTGCGCTCACTATTCTGCTGTTGCAGTCACTGTGTACATACATTACATTACTTATCCTGTATTATACTCCAGAGCTGCGCTCACTATTCTGCTGGTACAGTCACTGTGTACATACATTACTTATCCTGTATTATACTCCAGAGCTGCGCTCACTATTTTGCTGGTACAGTCACTGTGTACAGACATTACATTACTTATCCTGTATTATACTCCAGAGCTGCGCTCACTATTCTGCTGGTACAGTCACTGTGTACATACATTACATTACTTATCCTGTATTATACTCCAGAGCTGCGCTCACTATTCTGCTGGTACAGTCACTGTGTACATACATTACATTACTTATCCTGTATTATATTCCAGAGCTGCGCTCACTATTCTGCTGGTACAGTCACTGTGTACATACATTACATTACTTATTCTGTATTATATTCCAGAGCTGCGCTCACTATTCTGCTGGTACAGTCACTGTGTACATACATTACAGTACTTATCCTGTATTATACTCCAGAGCTGCGCTCACTATTCTGCTGGTGCAGTCACTGTGTACATACATTACATTACTTATCCTGTATTATACTCCTTATACTCCAGAGCTGCGCTCACTATTCTGCTGGTGCAGTCACTGTGTACATACATTACATTACTTATCCTGTATTATACTCCAGAGCTGTGCTCACTATTCTGCTGGTACAGTCACTGTGTACATACATTACATTACTTATCCTGTATTATATTCCAGAGCTGCGCTCACTATTCTGCTGGTACAGTCACTGTGTACATACATTACATTACTTATTCTGTATTATATTCCAGAGCTGCGCTCACTATTCTGCTGGTACAGTCACTGTGTACATACATTACAGTACTTATCCTGTATTATACTCCTTATACTCCAGAGCTGCGCTCACTATTCTGCTGGTGCAGTCACTGTGTACATACATTACATTACTTATCCTGTATTATACTCCAGAGCTGTGCTCACTATTCTGCTGGTACAGTCACTGTGTACATACATTACATTACTTATCCTGTATTATACTCCTTATACTCCAGAGCTGCGCTCACTATTCTGCTGGTGCAGTCACTGTGTACATACATTACATTACTTATCCTGTATTATACTCCAGAGCTGCGCTCACTATTCTGCTGGTGCAGTCACTGTGTACATACATTACATTACTTATCCTGTATTATATTCCAGAGCTGCGCTCACTATTCTGCTGGTACAGTCACTGTGTACATACATTACATTACTTATCCTGTATTATACTCCAGAGCTGCGCTCACTATTCTGCTGGTGCAGTCACTGTGTACATACATTACATTACTTATCCTGTATTATACTCCAGAGCTGCGCTCACTATTCTGCTGGTACAGTCAGTGTGTACATACATTACATTACTTATCCTGTATTATACTCCAGAGCTGCGCTCACTATTCTGCTGGTGCAGTCACCGTGTACATACATTACATTACTTATCCTGTATTATACTCCAAAGCTGCGCTCACTATTCTGCTGGTGCAGTCACTGTGTACATACATTACATTACTTATCCTGTATTATACTCCAGAGCTGCGCTCACTATTCTGCTGGTGCAGTCACTGTGTACATACATTACATTACTTATCCTGTATTATACTCCAGAGCTGCGCTCACTATTCTGCTGGTACAGTCACTGTGTACATACATTACATTACTTATCCTGTATTATACTCCAGAGCTGCGCTCACTATTCTGCTGGTGCAGTCACTGTGTACATACATTACATTACTTATCCTGTATTATACTCCACAGCTGCGCTCACTATTCTTCTGGTACAGTCACTGTGTACATACATTACATTACTTATCCTGTATTATACTCCAGAGCTGCGCTCACTATTCTGCTGGTGCAGTCACTGTGTACATACATTACATTACTTATCCTGTATTATACTCCAGAGCTGTGCTCACTATTCTGCTGGTACAGTCACTGAGTACATACATTACATTACTTATCCTGTATTATACTCCAGAGCTGCGCTCACTATTCTGCTGGTGTAGTCACTGTGTACATACATTACATTACTTATCCTGTATTATACTCCAGAGCTGTGCTCACTATTCTGCTGGTACAGTCACTGAGTACATACATTACATTACTTATCCTGTATTATACTCCAGAGCAGCGCTCACTATTCTGCTGGTGTAGTCACTGTGTACATACATTACATTACTTATCCTGTATTATACTCCAGAGCTGCGCTCATTATTCTGCTGGTACAGTCACTGTGTACATACATTACATTACTTATCCTGTATTATACTCCAGAGCAGCGCTCACTATTCTGCTGGTGTAGTCACTGTGTACATACATTACATTACTTATCCTGTATTATACTCCAGAGCTGCGCTCATTATTCTGCTGGTACAATCACTGTGTACATACATTACATTACTTATCCTTTATTATACTCCAGAGCTGTGCTCACTATTCTGCTGGTACAGTCACAGTGTACATACATTACATTACTTATCCTGTATTATACCCCAGAGTTGCGCTCACTATTCTGCTGGTACAGTCACTGTGTACATACATTACATTACTTATCCTGTATTATACTCCAGAGCTGCGCTCACTATTCTGCTGGTACAGTCACTGTGTACATACATTACATTACTTATCCTGTGTTATATTCCAGAGCTGCGCTCACTATTCTGCTGGTGCAGTCACTGTGTACATACATTACATTACTTATCCTGTATTATACTCCAGAGCTGCGCTCACTATTCTGCTGGTACAGTCACTGTGTACATACATTACTTATCCTGTATTATACTCCAGAGCTGCACTCACTATTCTGCTGGTACAGTCACTGTGTACATACATTACATTACTTATCCTGTATTATACTCCAGAGCTGCGCTCACTATTCTGCTGGTACAGTCACTGTGTACATACATTACATTACTTATCCTGTATTATACTCCAGAGCTGCGCTCACTATTCTGCTGGTACAGTCACTGTGTACATACATTACTTATCCTGTATTATACTCCTGAGCTGCGCTCACTATTCTGCTGGTACAGTCACTGTGTGCATACATTACATTACTTATCCTGTATTATACTCCAGAGCTGCGCTCACTATTCTGCTGGTGCAGTCACTGTGTACATACATTACATTACTTATACTGTATTATACTCCAGAGCTGTGCTCACTATTCTGCTGGTGCAGTCACTGTGTACATACATTACATTACTTATCCTGTATTATACTCCAGAGCTGCGCTCACTATTCTGCTGGTACAGTCACTGTGTACATACATTACTTATCCTGTATTATACTCCAGAGCTGCGCTCACTATTCTGCTGGTGCAGTCACTGTGTACATACATTACTTATCCTGTATTATACTCCAGAGCTGCACTCACTATTCTGCTGGTACAGTCGCTGTGTACATACATTACATTACTTATCCTGTATTATACTCCAGAGCTGCGCTCACTATTCTGCTGGTACAGTCACTGTGTACATACATTACATTACTTATCCTGTATTATACTCCAGAACTGCGCTCACTATTCTGCTGGTACAGTCACTGTGTGCATACATTACATTACTTATCCTGTATTATACTCCAGAGCTGCGCTCACTATTCTGCTGGTGCAGTCACTGTGTACATACATTACATTACTTATACTGTATTATACTCCAGAGCTGTGCTCACTATTCTGCTGGTGCAGTCACTGTGTACATACATTACATTACTTATCCTGTATTATACTCCAGAGCTGCGCTCACTATTCTGCTGGTGCAGTCACTGTGTACATACATTACATTACTTATCCTGTATTATACTCCAGAGCTGCGCTCACTATTCTGCTGGTACAGTCACTGTGTACATACATTACTTATCCTGTATTATACTCCAGAGCTGCACTCACTATTCAGCTGGTACAGTCACTGTGTACATACATTACATTACTTATCCTGTATTATACTCCAGAGCTGCGCTCACTATTCTGCTGGTACAGTCACTGTGTACATACATTACATTACTTATCCTGTATTATACTCCAGAGCTGCGCTCACTATTCTGCTGGTACAGTCACTGTGTACATACATTACTTATCCTGTATTATACTCCAGAGCTGCGCTCACTATTCTGCTGGTACAGTCACTGTGTACATACATTACATTACTTATTCTGTATTATACTCCAGAGCTGCGCTCACTATTCTGCTGGTGCAGTCACTGTGTACATACATTACATTACTTATCCTGTATTATACTCCAGAGCTGCGCTCACTATTCTGCTGGTGTAGTCACTGTGTACATACATTACATTACTTATCCTGTATTATACTCCAGAGCTGCGCTCACTATTCTGCTGGTACAGTCACTGTGTACATACATTACATTACTTATCCTGTATTATACTCCAGAGCTGCGCTCATTATTCTGCTGGTACAATCACTGTGTACATACATTACATTACTTATCCTTTATTATACTCCAGAGCTGTGCTCACTATTCTGCTGGTACAGTCACTGTGTACATACATTACTTATCCTGTATTATACTCCAGAGCTGCGCTCACTATTCTGCTGGTACAGTCACTGTGTACATACATTACATTACTTATCCTGTATTATACTCCAGAGCTGCGCTCACTATTCTGCTGGTGCAGTCACTGTGTACATACATTACATTACTTATCCTGTATTATACTCCAGAGCTGCGCTCACTATTCTGCTGGTGTAGTCACTGTGTACATACATTACATTACTTATCCTGTATTATACTCCAGAGCAGCGCTCACTATTCTGCTGGTGTAGTCACTGTGTACATACATTACATTACTTATCCTGTATTATACTCCAGAGCTGCGCTCATTATTCTGCTGGTACAATCACTGTGTACATACATTACATTACTTATCCTTTATTATACTCCAGAGCTGTGCTCACTATTCTGCTGGTACAGTCACAGTGTACATACATTACATTACTTATCCTGTATTATACCCCAGAGTTGCGCTCACAATTCTGCTGGTACAGTCACTGTGTACATACATTACATTACTTATCCTGTATTATACTCCAGAGCTGCGCTCACTATTCTGCTGGTACAGTCACTGTGTACATACATTACATTACTTATCCTGTGTTATATTCCAGAGCTGCGCTCACTATTCTGCTGGTGCAGTCACTGTGTACATACATTACATTACTTATCCTGTATTATACTCCAGAGCTGCGCTCACTATTCTGCTGGTACAGTCAGTGTGTACATACATTACATTACTTATCCTGTATTATACTCCAGAGCTGCGCTCACTATTCTGCTGGTGCAGTCACTGTGTACATACATTACATTACTTATCCTGTATTATACTCCAAAGCTGCGCTCACTATTCTGCTGGTGCAGTCACTGTGTACATACATTACATTACTTATCCTGTATTATACTCCAGAGCTGCGCTCACTATTCTGCTGGTGCAGTCACTGTGTACATACATTACATTACTTATCCTGTATTATACTCCAGAGCTGCGCTCACTATTCTGCTGGTACAGTCACTGTGTACATACATTACATTACTTATCCTGTATTATACTCCAGAGCTGCGCTCACTATTCTGCTGGTGCAGTCACTGTGTACATACATTACATTACTTATCCTGTATTATACTCCACAGCTGCGCTCACTATTCTTCTGGTACAGTCACTGTGTACATACATTACATTACTTATCCTGTATTATACTCCAGAGCTGCGCTCACTATTCTGCTGGTGCAGTCACTGTGTACATACATTACATTACTTATCCTGTATTATACTCCAGAGCTGTGCTCACTATTCTGCTGGTACAGTCACTGAGTACATACATTACATTACTTATCCTGTATTATACTCCAGAGCTGCGCTCACTATTCTGCTGGTGTAGTCACTGTGTACATACATTACATTACTTATCCTGTATTATACTCCAGAGCTGTGCTCACTATTCTGCTGGTACAGTCACTGAGTACATACATTACATTACTTATCCTGTATTATACTCCAGAGCAGCGCTCACTATTCTGCTGGTGTAGTCACTGTGTACATACATTACATTACTTATCCTGTATTATACTCCAGAGCTGCGCTCATTATTCTGCTGGTACAGTCACTGTGTACATACATTACATTACTTATCCTGTATTATACTCCAGAGGCAGCGCTCACTATTCTGCTGGTGTAGTCCACTGTGTACATACATTACATTACTTATCCTGTATTATACTCCAGAGCTGCGCTCATTATTCTGCTGGTACAATCACTGTGTACATACATTACATTACTTATCCTTTATTATACTCCAGAGCTGTGCTCACTATTCTGCTGGTACAGTCACAGTGTACATACATTACATTACTTATCCTGTATTATACCCCAGAGTTGCGCTCACTATTCTGCTGGTACAGTCACTGTGTACATACATTACATTACTTATCCTGTATTATACTCCAGAGCTGCGCTCACTATTCTGCTGGTACAGTCACTGTGTACATGACATTACATTACTTATCCTGTGTTATATTCCAGAGCTGCGCTCACTATTCTGCTGGTGCAGTCACTGTGTACATACATTACATTACTTATCCTGTATTATACTCCAGAGCTGCGCTCACTATTCTGCTGGTACAGTCACTGTGTACATACATTACTTATCCTGTATTATACTCCAGAGCTGCACTCACTATTCTGCTGGTACAGTCACTGTGTACATACATTACATTACTTATCCTGTATTATACTCCAGAGCTGCGCTCACTATTCTGCTGGTACAGTCACTGTGTACATACATTACATTACTTATCCTGTATTATACTCCAGAGCTGCGCTCACTATTCTGCTGGTACAGTCACTGTGTACATACATTACTTATCCTGTATTATACTCCTGAGCTGCGCTCACTATTCTGCTGGTACAGTCACTGTGTGCATACATTACATTACTTATCCTGTATTATACTCCAGAGCTGCGCTCACTATTCTGCTGGTGCAGTCACTGTGTACATACATTACATTACTTATACTGTATTATACTCCAGAGCTGTGCTCACTATTCTGCTGGTGCAGTCACTGTGTACATACATTACATTACTTATCCTGTATTATACTCCAGAGCTGCGCTCACTATTCTGCTGGTGCAGTCACTGTGTACATACATTACATTACTTATCCTGTATTATACTCCAGAGCTGCGCTCACTATTCTGCTAGTACAGTCACTGTGTACATACATTACTTATCCTGTATTATACTCCAGAGCCGCACTCACTATTCAGCTGGTACAGTCTCTGTGTACATACATTACATTACTTATCCTGTATTATACTCCAGAGCTGCGCTCACTATTCTGCTGGTACAGTCACTGTGTACATACATTACATTACTTATCCTGTATTATACTCCAGAGCTGCGCTCACTATTCTGCTGGTACAGTCACTGTGTACATACATTACTTATCCTGTATTATACTCCAGAGCTGCGCTCACTATTCTGCTGGTGCAGTCACTGTGTACATACATTACTTATCCTGTATTATACTCCAGAGCTGCACTCACTATTCTGCTGGTACAGTCGCTGTGTACATACATTACATTACTTATCCTGTATTATACTCCAGAGCTGCGCTCACTATTCTGCTGGTACAGTCACTGTGTACATACATTACATTACTTATCCTGTATTATACTCCAGAACTGCGCTCACTATTCTGCTGGTACAGTCACTGTGTGCATACATTACATTACTTATCCTGTATTATACTCCAGAGCTGCGCTCACTATTCTGCTGGTGCAGTCACTGTGTACATACATTACATTACTTATACTGTATTATACTCCAGAGCTGTGCTCACTATTCTGCTGGTGCAGTCACTGTGTACATACATTACATTACTTATCCTGTATTATACTCCAGAGCTGCGCTCACTATTCTGCTGGTGCAGTCACTGTGTACATACATTACATTACTTATCCTGTATTATACTCCAGAGCTGCGCTCACTATTCTGCTGGTACAGTCACTGTGTACATACATTACTTATCCTGTATTATACTCCAGAGCTGCACTCACTATTCAGCTGGTACAGTCACTGTGTACATACATTACATTACTTATCCTGTATTATACTCCAGAGCTGCGCTCACTATTCTGCTGGTACAGTCACTGTGTACATACATTACATTACTTATCCTGTATTATACTCCAGAGCTGCGCTCACTATTCTGCTGGTACAGTCACTGTGTACATACATTACTTATCCTGTATTATACTCCAGAGCTGCGCTCACTATTCTGCTGGTACAGTCACTGTGTACATACATTACATTACTTATTCTGTATTATACTCCAGAGCTGCGCTCACTATTCTGCTGGTGCAGTCACTGTGTACATACATTACATTACTTATCCTGTATTATACTCCAGAGCTGCGCTCACTATTCTGCTGGTGTAGTCACTGTGTACATACATTACATTACTTATCCTGTATTATACTCCAGAGCTGCGCTCACTATTCTGCTGGTACAGTCACTGTGTACATACATTACATTACTTATCCTGTATTATACTCCAGAGCTGCGCTCATTATTCTGCTGGTACAATCACTGTGTACATACATTACATTACTTATCCTTTATTATACTCCAGAGCTGTGCTCACTATTCTACTGGTACAGTCACTGTGTACATACATTACTTATCCTGTATTATACTCCAGAGCTGCGCTCACTATTCTGCTGGTACAGTCACTGTGTACATACATTACATTACTTATCCTGTATTATACTCCAGAGCTGCGCTCACTATTCTGCTGGTGCAGTCACTGTGTACATACATTACATTACTTATCCTGTATTATACTCCAGAGCTGCGCTCACTATTCTGCTGGTGTAGTCACTGTGTACATACATTACATTACTTATCCTGTATTATACTCCAGAGCAGCGCTCACTATTCTGCTGGTGTAGTCACTGTGTACATACATTACATTACTTATCCTGTGTTATATTCCAGAGCTGCGCTCACTATTCTGCTGGTACAGTCACTGTGTACATACATTACTTATCCTGTATTATACTCCAGAGCTGCACTCACTATTCTGCTGGTACAGTCACTGTGTACATACATTACATTACTTATCCTGTATTATACTCCAGAGCTGCGCTCACTATTCTGCTGGTACAGTCACTGTGTACATACATTACATTACTTATCCTGTATTATACTCCAGAGCTGCGCTCACTATTCTGCCGGTACAGTCACTGTGTACATACATTACTTATCCTGTATTATACTCCAGAGCTGCGCTCACTATTCTGCTGGTACAGTCACTGTGTGCATACATTACATTACTTATCCTGTATTATACTCCAGAGCTGCGCTCACTATTCTGCTGGTGCAGTCACTGTGTACATACATACATTACTTATCCTGTATTATACTCCAGAGCTGCGCTCACTATTCTGCTGGTGCAGTCACTGTGTACATACATTACATTACTTATCCTGTATTATACTCCAGAGCTGCGCTCACTATTTTGCTGGCACAGTCACTGTGTACAGACATTACATTACTTATCCTGTATTATACTCCAGAGCTGCGCTCACTATTCTGCTGGTACAGTCACTGTGTACATACATTACATTACTTATCCTGTATTATATTCCAGAGCTGCGCTCACTATTCTGCTGGTACAGTCACTGTGTACATACATTACTTATCCTGTATTATACTCCAGAGCTGCGCTCACTATTCTGCTGGTACAGTCACTGTGTACATACATTACATTACTTATTCTGTATTATATTCCAGAGCTGCGCTCACTATTCTGCTTGTACAGTCACTGTGTACATACATTACAGTACTTATCCTGTATTATACTCCAGAGCTGCGCTCACTATTCTGCTGGTGCAGTCACTGTGTACATACATTACATTACTTATCCTGTATTATACTCCAGAGCTGCGCTCACTATTCTGCTGGTACAGTCACTGTGTACATACATTACATTACTTATCCTGTATTATACTCCAGAGCTGCGCTCACTATTCTGCTGGTAAAGTCACTGTGTACATACATTACATAACTTATCCTGTATTATACTCCAGAGCTGTGCTCACTATTCTGCTGGTGCAGTCACTGTGTACATACATTACATTACTTATCCTGTATTATACTCCAGAGCTGCGCTCACTATTCTGCTGGTGCAGTCACTGTGTACATACATTACATTACTTATCCTGTATTATACTCCAGAGCTGCGCTCACTAATCTGCTGGTGCAGTCACTGTGTACATACATTACATTACTTATCCTGTATTATACTCCTTATACTCCAGAGCTGCGCTCACTATTCTGCTGGTGCAGTCACTGAGTACATACATTACATTACTTATCCTGTATTATACTCCAGAGCTGTGCTCACTATTCTGCTGGTACAGTCACTGTGTACATACATTACATTACTTATCCTGTATTATACTCCTTATACTCCAGAGCTGCGCTCACTATTCTGCTGGTGCAGTCACTGTGTACATACATTACATTACTTATCCTGTATTACACTCCAGAGCTGCGCTCACTATTATGCTGGTGCAGTCACTGTGTACATACATTACATTACTTATCCTGTATTATACTCCAGAGCTGCGCTCACTATTCTGCTGGTGCAGTCACTGTGTACATACATTACATTACTTATCCTGTATTATACTCCAGAGCTGCGCTCACTATTCTGCTGGTGCAGTCACTGTGTACATACATTACATTACTTATCCTGTATTATACTCCAGAGCTGCGCTCACTATTCTGCTGGTACAGTCACTGTGTACATACATTACATTACTTATCCTGTATTATACTCCAGAGCTGCGCTCACTATTCTGCTGGTACAGTCACTGTGTACATACATTACATTACTTATCCTGTATTATACTCCAGAGCTGCGCTCACTATTCTGCTGGTACAGTCACTGTGTACATACATTACATTACTTATCCTGTATTATACTCCAGAGCTGCGCTCACTATTCTGCTGGTGCAGTCACTGTGTACATACATACATTACTTCTCCTGTATTATACTCCAGAGCTGCGCTCACTATTCTGCTGTTGCAGTCACTGTGTACATACATTACATTACTTATCCTGTATTATACTCCAGAGCTGCGCTCACTATTCTGCTGGTACAGTCACTGTGTACATACATTACTTATCCTGTATTATACTCCAGAGCTGCGCTCACTATTTTGCTGGTACAGTCACTGTGTACAGACATTACATTACTTATCCTGTATTATACTCCAGAGCTGCGCTCACTATTCTGCTGGTACAGTCACTGTGTACATACATTACATTACTTATCCTGTATTATACTCCAGAGCTGCGCTCACTATTCTGCTGGTACAGTCACTGTGTACATACATTACATTACTTATCCTGTATTATATTCCAGAGCTGCGCTCACTATTCTGCTGGTACAGTCACTGTGTACATACATTACATTACTTATTCTGTATTATATTCCAGAGCTGCGCTCACTATTCTGCTGGTACAGTCACTGTGTACATACATTACAGTACTTATCCTGTATTATACTCCAGAGCTGCGCTCACTATTCTGCTGGTGCAGTCACTGTGTACATACATTACATTACTTATCCTGTATTATACTCCTTATACTCCAGAGCTGCGCTCACTATTCTGCTGGTGCAGTCACTGTGTACATACATTACATTACTTATCCTGTATTATACTCCAGAGCTGTGCTCACTATTCTGCTGGTACAGTCACTGTGTACATACATTACATTACTTATCCTGTATTATATTCCAGAGCTGCGCTCACTATTCTGCTGGTACAGTCACTGTGTACATACATTACATTACTTATTCTGTATTATATTCCAGAGCTGCGCTCACTATTCTGCTGGTACAGTCACTGTGTACATACATTACAGTACTTATCCTGTATTATACTCCAGAGCTGCGCTCACTATTCTGCTGGTGCAGTCACTGTGTACATACATTACATTACTTATCCTGTATTATACTCCTTATACTCCAGAGCTGCGCTCACTATTCTGCTGGTGCAGTCACTGTGTACATACATTACATTACTTATCCTGTATTATACTCCAGAGCTGTGCTCACTATTCTGCTGGTACAGTCACTGTGTACATACATTACATTACTTATCCTGTATTATACTCCTTATACTCCAGAGCTGCGCTCACTATTCTGCTGGTGCAGTCACTGTGTACATACATTACATTACTTATCCTGTATTATACTCCAGAGCTGCGCTCACTATTCTGCTGGTGCAGTCACTGTGTACATACATTACATTACTTATCCTGTATTATATTCCAGAGCTGCGCTCACTATTCTGCTGGTACAGTCACTGTGTACATACATTACATTACTTATCCTGTATTATACTCCAGAGCTGCGCTCACTATTCTGCTGGTGCAGTCACTGTGTACATACATTACATTACTTATCCTGTATTATACTCCAGAGCTGCGCTCACTATTCTGCTGGTACAGTCAGTGTGTACATACATTACATTACTTATCCTGTATTATACTCCAGAGCTGCGCTCACTATTCTGCTGGTGCAGTCACTGTGTACATACATTACATTACTTATCCTGTATTATACTCCAAAGCTGCGCTCACTATTCTGCTGGTGCAGTCACTGTGTACATACATTACATTACTTATCCTGTATTATACTCCAGAGCTGCGCTCACTATTCTGCTGGTGCAGTCACTGTGTACATACATTACATTACTTATCCTGTATTATACTCCAGAGCTGCGCTCACTATTCTGCTGGTACAGTCACTGTGTACATACATTACATTACTTATCCTGTATTATACTCCAGAGCTGCGCTCACTATTCTGCTGGTGCAGTCACTGTGTACATACATTACATTACTTATCCTGTATTATACTCCACAGCTGCGCTCACTATTCTTCTGGTACAGTCACTGTGTACATACATTACATTACTTATCCTGTATTATACTCCAGAGCTGCGCTCACTATTCTGCTGGTGCAGTCACTGTGTACATACATTACATTACTTATCCTGTATTATACTCCAGAGCTGTGCTCACTATTCTGCTGGTACAGTCACTGAGTACATACATTACATTACTTATCCTGTATTATACTCCAGAGCTGCGCTCACTATTCTGCTGGTGTAGTCACTGTGTACATACATTACATTACTTATCCTGTATTATACTCCAGAGCTGTGCTCACTATTCTGCTGGTACAGTCACTGAGTACATACATTACATTACTTATCCTGTATTATACTCCAGAGCAGCGCTCACTATTCTGCTGGTGTAGTCACTGTGTACATACATTACATTACTTATCCTGTATTATACTCCAGAGCTGCGCTCATTATTCTGCTGGTACAGTCACTGTGTACATACATTACATTACTTATCCTGTATTATACTCCAGAGCAGCGCTCACTATTCTGCTGGTGTAGTCACTGTGTACATACATTACATTACTTATCCTGTATTATACTCCAGAGCTGCGCTCATTATTCTGCTGGTACAATCACTGTGTACATACATTACATTACTTATCCTTTATTATACTCCAGAGCTGTGCTCACTATTCTGCTGGTACAGTCACAGTGTACATACATTACATTACTTATCCTGTATTATACCCCAGAGTTGCGCTCACTATTCTGCTGGTACAGTCACTGTGTACATACATTACATTACTTATCCTGTATTATACTCCAGAGCTGCGCTCACTATTCTGCTGGTACAGTCACTGTGTACATACATTACATTACTTATCCTGTGTTATATTCCAGAGCTGCGCTCACTATTCTGCTGGTGCAGTCACTGTGTACATACATTACATTACTTATCCTGTATTATACTCCAGAGCTGCGCTCACTATTCTGCTGGTACAGTCACTGTGTACATACATTACTTATCCTGTATTATACTCCAGAGCTGCACTCACTATTCTGCTGGTACAGTCACTGTGTACATACATTACATTACTTATCCTGTATTATACTCCAGAGCTGCGCTCACTATTCTGCTGGTACAGTCACTGTGTACATACATTACATTACTTATCCTGTATTATACTCCAGAGCTGCGCTCACTATTCTGCTGGTACAGTCACTGTGTACATACATTACTTATCCTGTATTATACTCCTGAGCTGCGCTCACTATTCTGCTGGTACAGTCACTGTGTGCATACATTACATTACTTATCCTGTATTATACTCCAGAGCTGCGCTCACTATTCTGCTGGTGCAGTCACTGTGTACATACATTACATTACTTATACTGTATTATACTCCAGAGCTGTGCTCACTATTCTGCTGGTGCAGTCACTGTGTACATACATTACATTACTTATCCTGTATTATACTCCAGAGCTGCGCTCACTATTCTGCTGGTACAGTCACTGTGTACATACATTACTTATCCTGTATTATACTCCAGAGCTGCGCTCACTATTCTGCTGGTGCAGTCACTGTGTACATACATTACTTATCCTGTATTATACTCCAGAGCTGCACTCACTATTCTGCTGGTACAGTCGCTGTGTACATACATTACATTACTTATCCTGTATTATACTCCAGAGCTGCGCTCACTATTCTGCTGGTACAGTCACTGTGTACATACATTACATTACTTATCCTGTATTATACTCCAGAACTGCGCTCACTATTCTGCTGGTACAGTCACTGTGTGCATACATTACATTACTTATCCTGTATTATACTCCAGAGCTGCGCTCACTATTCTGCTGGTGCAGTCACTGTGTACATACATTACATTACTTATACTGTATTATACTCCAGAGCTGTGCTCACTATTCTGCTGGTGCAGTCACTGTGTACATACATTACATTACTTATCCTGTATTATACTCCAGAGCTGCGCTCACTATTCTGCTGGTGCAGTCACTGTGTACATACATTACATTACTTATCCTGTATTATACTCCAGAGCTGCGCTCACTATTCTGCTGGTACAGTCACTGTGTACATACATTACTTATCCTGTATTATACTCCAGAGCTGCACTCACTATTCAGCTGGTACAGTCACTGTGTACATACATTACATTACTTATCCTGTATTATACTCCAGAGCTGCGCTCACTATTCTGCTGGTACAGTCACTGTGTACATACATTACATTACTTATCCTGTATTATACTCCAGAGCTGCGCTCACTATTCTGCTGGTACAGTCACTGTGTACATACATTACATTACTTATTCTGTATTATACTCCAGAGCTGCGCTCACTATTCTGCTGGTGCAGTCACTGTGTACATACATTACATTACTTATCCTGTATTATACTCCAGAGCTGCGCTCACTATTCTGCTGGTGTAGTCACTGTGTACATACATTACATTACTTATCCTGTATTATACTCCAGAGCTGCGCTCACTATTCTGCTGGTACAGTCACTGTGTACATACATTACATTACTTATCCTGTATTATACTCCAGAGCTGCGCTCATTATTCTGCTGGTACAATCACTGTGTACATACATTACATTACTTATCCTTTATTATACTCCAGAGCTGTGCTCACTATTCTGCTGGTACAGTCACTGTGTACATACATTACTTATCCTGTATTATACTCCAGAGCTGCGCTCACTATTCTGCTGGTACAGTCACTGTGTACATACATTACATTACTTATCCTGTATTATACTCCAGAGCTGCGCTCACTATTCTGCTGGTGCAGTCACTGTGTACATACATTACATTACTTATCCTGTATTATACTCCAGAGCTGCGCTCACTATTCTGCTGGTGTAGTCACTGTGTACATACATTACATTACTTATCCTGTATTATACTCCAGAGCAGCGCTCACTATTCTGCTGGTGTAGTCACTGTGTACATACATTACATTACTTATCCTGTATTATACTCCAGAGCTGCGCTCATTATTCTGCTGGTACAATCACTGTGTACATACATTACATTACTTATCCTTTATTATACTCCAGAGCTGTGCTCACTATTCTGCTGGTACAGTCACAGTGTACATACATTACATTACTTATCCTGTATTATACCCCAGAGTTGCGCTCACAATTCTGCTGGTACAGTCACTGTGTACATACATTACATTACTTATCCTGTATTATACTCCAGAGCTGCGCTCACTATTCTGCTGGTACAGTCACTGTGTACATACATTACATTACTTATCCTGTGTTATATTCCAGAGCTGCGCTCACTATTCTGCTGGTGCAGTCACTGTGTACATACATTACATTACTTATCCTGTATTATACTCCAGAGCTGCGCTCACTATTCTGCTGGTACAGTCACTGTGTACATACATTACTTATCCTGTATTATACTCCAGAGCTGCACTCACTATTCTGCTGGTACAGTCACTGTGTACATACATTACATTACTTATCCTGTATTATACTCCAGAGCTGCGCTCACTATTCTGCTGGTACAGTCACTGTGTACATACATTACATTACTTATCCTGTATTATACTCCAGAGCTGCGCTCACTATTCTGCCGGTACAGTCACTGTGTACATACATTACTTATCCTGTATTATACTCCAGAGCTGCGCTCACTATTCTGCTGGTACAGTCACTGTGTGCATACATTACATTACTTATCCTGTATTATACTCCAGAGCTGCGCTCACTATTCTGCTGGTGCAGTCACTGTGTACATACATACATTACTTATCCTGTATTATACTCCAGAGCTGCGCTCACTATTCTGCTGGTGCAGTCACTGTGTACATACATTACATTACTTATCCTGTATTATACTCCAGAGCTGCGCTCACTATTTTGCTGGCACAGTCACTGTGTACAGACATTACATTACTTATCCTGTATTATACTCCAGAGCTGCGCTCACTATTCTGCTGGTACAGTCACTGTGTACATACATTACATTACTTATCCTGTATTATATTCCAGAGCTGCGCTCACTATTCTGCTGGTACAGTCACTGTGTACATACATTACTTATCCTGTATTATACTCCAGAGCTGCGCTCACTATTCTGCTGGTACAGTCACTGTGTACATACATTACATTACTTATTCTGTATTATATTCCAGAGCTGCGCTCACTATTCTGCTTGTACAGTCACTGTGTACATACATTACAGTACTTATCCTGTATTATACTCCAGAGCTGCGCTCACTATTCTGCTGGTGCAGTCACTGTGTACATACATTACATTACTTATCCTGTATTATACTCCAGAGCTGCGCTCACTATTCTGCTGGTACAGTCACTGTGTACATACATTACATTACTTATCCTGTATTATACTCCAGAGCTGCGCTCACTATTCTGCTGGTAAAGTCACTGTGTACATACATTACATAACTTATCCTGTATTATACTCCAGAGCTGTGCTCACTATTCTGCTGGTGCAGTCACTGTGTACATACATTACATTACTTATCCTGTATTATACTCCAGAGCTGCGCTCACTATTCTGCTGGTGCAGTCACTGTGTACATACATTACATTACTTATCCTGTATTATACTCCAGAGCTGCGCTCACTAATCTGCTGGTGCAGTCACTGTGTACATACATTACATTACTTATCCTGTATTATACTCCTTATACTCCAGAGCTGCGCTCACTATTCTGCTGGTGCAGTCACTGAGTACATACATTACATTACTTATCCTGTATTATACTCCAGAGCTGTGCTCACTATTCTGCTGGTACAGTCACTGTGTACATACATTACATTACTTATCCTGTATTATACTCCTTATACTCCAGAGCTGCGCTCACTATTCTGCTGGTGCAGTCACTGTGTACATACATTACATTACTTATCCTGTATTACACTCCAGAGCTGCGCTCACTATTATGCTGGTGCAGTCACTGTGTACATACATTACATTACTTAT
>NW_027440318.1:0-141807 GCF_031893055.1 Leptodactylus fuscus
GAAAGTTGACAGTTAAGCCTATCTAGTGACAGCCCATCATAGGCTAGCTGGGTGAGCTTGCAACTTCTACCATGTCGGAGTTTGATTTTCCCCATAGGGTTTCATTGATCGTGTACTCTTGAGTGTAGCTCGGGCTGAGAAGGTCGCAGCCTTGGGAAAGTTGACAGTTAAGCCTATCTAGTGACAACCCATCATAGGCTAGCTGGGTGATCTTGCAACTTGTATCATGCCGGAGTTTGATTTTCACCATAGGGTTTCATTGATCGCTTACTCGGCAACTTGTATGAAGCAGGATTTCTACTTTCCCCTTAGCGCTTCATTGATCGTGTACTCTTGAGTGTAGCTCGGGCTGAGAATGACGCAGCCATGGGAAAGTTGACAGTTAAGCCTATCTAGTGACAGCCCATCATAGGCTAGCTGGGTGAGCTTGCAACTTCTACCATGTCGGAGTTTGATTTTCCCCATAGGGTTTCATTGATCGTGTACTCTTGAGTGTAACTCGGGCTGAGAAGGTCGCAGCCATGGGAAAGTTGACAGTTAAGCCTATCTAGTGACAGCCCATCATAGGCTAGCTGGGTGATCTTGCAACTTGTACCATGTCGGAGTTTGATTTTCCCCATAGGGTTTCATTGATCGTGTACTCTTGAGTGTAGCTCGGGCTGAGAAGGTCGCAGCCATGGGAAAGTTGACAGTTAAGCCTATCTAGTGACAGCCCATCATAGGCTAGCTGGGTGAGCTTGCAACTTGTACCATGTCGGAGTTTGATTTTCCCCATAGGGTTTCATTGATCGTGTACTCTTGAGTGTAGCACGGGCTGAGAAGGTCGCAGCCATGGGAAAGTTGACAGTTAAGCCTATCTAGTGACAACCCATCATAGGCTAGCTGGGTGATCTTGCAACTTGTATCATGCCGGAGTTTGATTTTCACCATAGGGTTTCATTGATCGCTTACTCGGCAACTTGTATCAAGCAGGATTTCTACTTTCCCCTTAGCGCTTCATTGATCGTGTACTATTGAGTGTAGATCGGGCTGAGAATGACGCAGCCATGGGAAAGTTGACAGTTAAGCCTATCTAGTGACAGCCCATCATAGGCTAGCTGGGTGATCTTGCAACTTGTACCATGTCGGAGTTTGATTTTCCCCATAGGGTTTCATTGATCGTGTACTCTTGAGTGTAGCTCGGGCTGAGAAGGTCGCAGCCATGGGAAAGTTGACAGTTAAGCCTATCTAGTGACAACCCATCATAGGCTAGCTGGGTGATCTTGCAACTTGTATCATGCCGGAGTTTGATTTTCACCATAGGGTTTCATTGATCGCTTACTCGGCAACTTGTATCAAGCAGGATTTCTACTTTCCCCTTAGCGCTTCATTGATCGTGTACTCTTGAGTGTAGATCGGGCTGAGAATGACGCAGCCATGGGAAAGTTAACAGTTAAGCCTATCTAGTGACAGCCCATCATAGGCTAGCTGGGTGAGCTTGCAACTTGTACCATGTCGGAGTTTGATTTTCCCCATAGGTTTTCATTGATCGTGTACTCTTGAGTGTAGCTCGGGCTGAGAAGGTCGCAGCCATGGGAAAGTTGACAGTTAAGCCTATCTAGTGACAACCCATCATAGGCTAGCTGGGTGATCTTGCAACTTGTATCATGCCGGAGTTTGATTTTCACCATAGGGTTTCATTGATCGCTTACTCGGCAACTTGTATGAAGCAGGATTTCTACTTTCCCCTTAGCGCTTCATTGATCGTGTACTCTTGAGTGTAGCTCGGGCTGAGAATGACGCAGCCATGGGAAAGTTGACAGTTAAGCCTATCTAGTGACAGCCCATCATAGGCTAGTTGGGTGAGCTTGCAACTTCTACCATGTCGGAGTTTGATTTTGCCATAGGGTTTCATTGATCGTGTACTCTTGAGTGTAACTCGGGCTGAGAAGGTCGCAGCCATGGGAAAGTTGACAGTTAAGCCTATCTAGTGACAGCCCATCATAGGCTAGCTGGGTGAGCTTGCAACTTCTACCATGTCGGAGTTTGATTTTCCCCATAGGGTTTCATTGATCGTGTACTCTTGAGTGTAACTCGGGCTGAGAAGGTCGCAGCCATGGGAAAGTTGACAGTTAAGCCTATCTAGTGACAGCCCATCATAGGCTAGCTGGGTGAGCTTGCAGCTTGTACCATGTCGGAGTTTGATTTTCCCCATAGGGTTTCATTGATCGTGTACTCTTGAGTGTAGCACGGGCTGAGAAGGTCGCAGCCATGGGAAAGTTGACAGTTAAGCCTATCTAGTGACAACCCATCATAGGCTAGCTGGGTGATCTTGCAACTTGTATCATGCCGGAGTTTGATTTTCACCATAGGGTTTCATTGATCGCTTACTCGGCAACTTGTATCAAGCAGGATTTCTACTTTCCCCTTAGCGCTTCATTGATCGTGTACTCTTGAGTGTAGCTCGGGCTGAGAATGACGCAGCCATGGGAAAGTTGACAGTTAAGCCTATCTAGTGACAGCCCATCATAGGCTAGCTGGGTGATCTTGCAACTTGTACCATGTCGGAGTTTGATTTTCCCCATAGGGTTTCATTGATCGTGTACTCTTGAGTGTAGCTCGGGCTGAGAAGGTCGCAGCCATGGGAAAGTTGACAGTTAAGCCTATCTAGTGACAACCCATCATAGGCTAGCTGGGTGATCTTGCAACTTGTATCATGCCGGAGTTTGATTTTCACCATAGGGTTTCATTGATCGCTTACTCGGCAACTTGTATCAAGCAGGATTTCTACTTTCCCCTTAGCGCTTCATTGATCGTGTACTCTTGAGTGTAGATCGGGCTGAGAATGACGCAGCCATGGGAAAGTTAACAGTTAAGCCTATCTAGTGACAGCCCATCATAGGCTAGCTGGGTGAGCTTGCAACTTGTACCATGTCGGAGTTTGATTTTCCCCATAGGTTTTCATTGATCGTGTACTCTTGAGTGTAGCTCGGGCTGAGAAGGTCGCAGCCATGGGAAAGTTGACAGTTAAGCCTATCTAGTGACAACCCATCATAGGCTAGCTGGGTGATCTTGCAACTTGTATCATGCCGGAGTTTGATTTTCACCATAGGGTTTCATTGATCGCTTACTCGGCAACTTGTATGAAGCAGGATTTCTACTTTCCCCTTAGCGCTTCATTGATCGTGTACTCTTGAGTGTAGCTCGGGCTGAGAATGACGCAGCCATGGGAAAGTTGACAGTTAAGCCTATCTAGTGACAGCCCATCATAGGCTAGTTGGGTGAGCTTGCAACTTCTACCATGTCGGAGTTTGATTTTGCCATAGGGTTTCATTGATCGTGTACTCTTGAGTGTAACTCGGGCTGAGAAGGTCGCAGCCATGGGAAAGTTGACAGTTAAGCCTATCTAGTGACAGCCCATCATAGGCTAGCTGGGTGAGCTTGCAACTTCTACCATGTCGGAGTTTGATTTTCCCCATAGGGTTTCATTGATCGTGTACTCTTGAGTGTAACTCGGGCTGAGAAGGTCGCAGCCATGGGAAAGTTGACAGTTAAGCCTATCTAGTGACAGCCCATCATAGGCTAGCTGGGTGAGCTTGCAGCTTGTACCATGTCGGAGTTTGATTTTCCCCATAGGGTTTCATTGATCGTGTACTCTTGAGTGTAGCACGGGCTGAGAAGGTCGCAGCCATGGGAAAGTTGACAGTTAAGCCTATCTAGTGACAACCCATCATAGGCTAGCTGGGTGATCTTGCAACTTGTATCATGCCGGAGTTTGATTTTCACCATAGGGTTTCATTGATCGCTTACTCGGCAACTTGTATCAAGCAGGATTTCTACTTTCCCCTTAGCGCTTCATTGATCGTGTACTCTTGAGTGTAGCTCGGGCTGAGAATGACGCAGCCATGGGAAAGTTGACAGTTAAGCCTATCTAGTGACAGCCCATCATAGGCTAGCTGGGTGAGCTTGCAACTTCTACCATGTCGGAGTTTGATTTTCCCCATAGGGTTTCATTTGATCGTGTACTCTTGAGTGTAGCTCGAGCTGAGAAGGTCGCAGCCTTGGGAAAGTTGACAGTTAAGCCTATCTAGTGACAACCCATCATAGGCTAGCTGGGTGATCTTGCAACTTGTATCATGCCGGAGTTTGATTTTCACCATAGGGTTTCATTGATCGCTTACTCGGCAACTTGTATGAAGCAGGATTTCTACTTTCCCCTTAGCGCTTCATTGATCGTGTACTCTTGAGTGTAGCTCGGGCTGAGAATGACGCAGCCATGGGAAAGTTGACAGTTAAGCCTATCTAGTGACAGCCCATCATAGGCTAGCTGGGTGAGCTTGCAACTTCTACCATGTCGGAGTTTGATTTTCCCCATAGGGTTTCATTGATCGTGTACTCTTGAGTGTAGCTCGGGCTGAGAAGGTCGCAGCCATGGGAAAGTTGACAGTTAAGCCTATCTAGTGACAACCCATCATAGGCTAGCTGGGTGATCTTGCAACTTGTATCATGCCCGAGTTTGATTTTCACCATAGGGTTTCATTGATCGCTTACTCGGCAACTTGTATGAAGCAGGATTTCTACTTTCCCCTTAGCGCTTCATTGATCGTGTACTCTTGAGTGTAGCTCGGGCTGAGAATGACGCAGCCATGGGAAAGTTGACAGTTAAGCCTATCTAGTGACAGCCCATCATAGGCTAGCTGGGTGAGCTTGCAACTTCTACCATGTCGGAGTTTGATTTTCCCCATAGGGTTTCATTGATCGTGTACTCTTGAGTGTAGCTCGGGCTGAGAAGGTCGCAGCCATGGGAAAGTTGACAGTTAAGCCTATCTAGTGACAACCCATCATAGGCTAGCTGGGTGATCTTGCAACTTGTATCATGCCGGAGTTTGATTTTCACCATAGGGTTTCATTGATCGCTTACTCGGCAACTTGTATCAAGCAGGATTTCTACTTTCCCCTTAGCGCTTCATTGATCGTGTACTCTTGAGTGTAGCTCGGGCTGAGAATGACGCAGCCATGGGAAAGTTGACAGTTAAGCCTATCTAGTGACAGCCCATCATAGGCTAGCTGGGTGAGCTTGCAACTTCTACCATGTCGGAGTTTGATTTTCCCCATAGGGTTTCATTGATCGTGTACTCTTGAGTGTAACTCGGGCTGAGAAGGTCGCAGCCATGGGAAAGTTGACAGTTAAGCCTATCTAGTGACAGCCCATCATAGGCTAGCTGGGTGATCTTGCAACTTGTACCATGTCGGAGTTTGATTTTCCCCATAGGGTTTCATTGATCGTGTACTCTTGAGTGTAGCTCGGGCTGAGAAGGTCGCAGCCATGGGAAAGTTGACAGTTAAGCCTATCTAGTGACAACCCATCATAGGCTAGCTGGGTGATCTTGCAACTTGTATCATGCCGGAGTTTGATTTTCACCATAGGGTTTCATTGATCGCTTACTCGGCAACTTGTATCAAGCAGGATTTCTACTTTCCCCTTAGCGCTTCATTGATCGTGTACTATTGAGTGTAGATCGGGCTGAGAATGACGCAGCCATGGGAAAGTTGACAGTTAAGCCTATCTAGTGACAGCCCATCATAGGCTAGCTGGGTGATCTTGCAACTTGTACCATGTCGGAGTTTGATTTTCCCCATAGGGTTTCATTGATCGTGTACTCTTGAGTGTAGCTCGGGCTGAGAAGGTCGCAGCCATGGGAAAGTTGACAGTTAAGCCTATCTAGTGACAACCCATCATAGGCTAGCTGGGTGATCTTGCAACTTGTATCATGCCGGAGTTTGATTTTCACCATAGGGTTTCATTGATCGCTTACTCGGCAACTTGTATCAAGCAGGATTTCTACTTTCCCCTTAGCGCTTCATTGATCGTGTACTCTTGAGTGTAGATCGGGCTGAGAATGACGCAGCCATGGGAAAGTTAACAGTTAAGCCTATCTAGTGACAGCCCATCATAGGCTAGCTGGGTGAGCTTGCAACTTGTACCATGTCGGAGTTTGATTTTCCCCATAGGTTTTCATTGATCGTGTACTCTTGAGTGTAGCTCGGGCTGAGAAGGTCGCAGCCATGGGAAAGTTGACAGTTAAGCCTATCTAGTGACAACCCATCATAGGCTAGCTGGGTGATCTTGCAACTTGTATCATGCCGGAGTTTGATTTTCACCATAGGGTTTCATTGATCGCTTACTCGGCAACTTGTATGAAGCAGGATTTCTACTTTCCCCTTAGCGCTTCATTGATCGTGTACTCTTGAGTGTAGCTCGGGCTGAGAATGACGCAGCCATGGGAAAGTTGACAGTTAAGCCTATCTAGTGACAGCCCATCATAGGCTAGTTGGGTGAGCTTGCAACTTCTACCATGTCGGAGTTTGATTTTGCCATAGGGTTTCATTGATCGTGTACTCTTGAGTGTAACTCGGGCTGAGAAGGTCGCAGCCATGGGAAAGTTGACAGTTAAGCCTATCTAGTGACAGCCCATCATAGGCTAGCTGGGTGAGCTTGCAACTTCTACCATGTCGGAGTTTGATTTTCCCCATAGGGTTTCATTGATCGTGTACTCTTGAGTGTAACTCGGGCTGAGAAGGTCGCAGCCATGGGAAAGTTGACAGTTAAGCCTATCTAGTGACAGCCCATCATAGGCTAGCTGGGTGAGCTTGCAACTTCTACCATGTCGGAGTTTGATTTTCCCCATAGGGTTTCATTGATCGTGTACTCTTGAGTGTAGCTCGGGCTGAGAAGGTCGCAGCCATGGGAAAGTTGACAGTTAAGCCTATCTAGTGACAACCCATCATAGGCTAGCTGGGTGATCTTGCAACTTGTATCATGCCGGAGTTTGATTTTCACCATAGGGTTTCATTGATCGCTTACTCGGCAACTTGTATCAAGCAGGATTTCTACTTTCCCCTTAGCGCTTCATTGATCGTGTACTCTTGAGTGTAGATCGGGCTGAGAATGACGCAGCCATGGGAAAGTTGACAGTTAAGCCTATCTAGTGACAGCCCATCATAGGCTAGCTGGGTGATCTTGCAACTTGTACCATGTCGGAGTTTGATTTTCCCCATAGGGTTTCATTGATCGTGTACTCTTGAGTGTAGCTCGGGCTGAGAAGGTAGCAGCCATGTGAAAGTTGACAGTTAAGCCTATCTAGTGACAGCCCATCATAGGCTAGCTGGGTGATCTTGCAACTTGTATCATGCCGGAGTTTGATTTTCACCATAGGGTTTCATTGATTGCTTACTCGGCAACTTGTATGAAGCAGGATTTCTACTTTCCCCTTAGCGCTTCATTGATCGTGTACTCTTGAGTGTAGCTCGGGCTGAGAATGACGCAGCCATGGGAAAGTTAACAGTTAAGCCTATCTAGTGACAGCCCATCATAGGCTAGCTGGGTGAGCTTGCAACTTGTACCATGTCGGAGTTTGATTTTCCCCATAGGTTTTCATTGATCGTGTACTCTTGAGTGTAGCTCGGGCTGAGAAGGTCGCAGCCATGGGAAAGTTGACAGTTAAGCCTATCTAGTGACAACCCATCATAGGCTAGCTGGGTGATCTTGCAACTTGTATCATGCCGGAGTTTGATTTTCACCATAGGGTTTCATTGATCGCTTACTCGGCAACTTGTATGAAGCAGGATTTCTACTTTCCCCTTAGCGCTTCATTGATCGTGTACTCTTGAGTGTAGCTCGGGCTGAGAATGACGCAGCCATGGGAAAGTTGACAGTTAAGCCTATCTAGTGACAGCCCATCATAGGCTAGTTGGGTGAGCTTGCAACTTCTACCATGTCGGAGTTTGATTTTGCCATAGGGTTTCATTGATCGTGTACTCTTGAGTGTAACTCGGGCTGAGAAGGTCGCAGCCATGGGAAAGTTGACAGTTAAGCCTATCTAGTGACAGCCCATCATAGGCTAGCTGGGTGAGCTTGCAACTTCTACCATGTCGGAGTTTGATTTTCCCCATAGGGTTTCATTGATCGTGTACTCTTGAGTGTAACTCGGGCTGAGAAGGTCGCAGCCATGGGAAAGTTGACAGTTAAGCCTATCTAGTGACAGCCCATCATAGGCTAGCTGGGTGAGCTTGCAGCTTGTACCATGTCGGAGTTTGATTTTCCCCATAGGGTTTCATTGATCGTGTACTCTTGAGTGTAGCACGGGCTGAGAAGGTCGCAGCCATGGGAAAGTTGACAGTTAAGCCTATCTAGTGACAACCCATCATAGGCTAGCTGGGTGATCTTGCAACTTGTATCATGCCGGAGTTTGATTTTCACCATAGGGTTTCATTGATCGCTTACTCGGCAACTTGTATCAAGCAGGATTTCTACTTTCCCCTTAGCGCTTCATTGATCGTGTACTCTTGAGTGTAGCTCGGGCTGAGAATGACGCAGCCATGGGAAAGTTGACAGTTAAGCCTATCTAGTGACAGCCCATCATAGGCTAGCTGGGTGATCTTGCAACTTGTACCATGTCGGAGTTTGATTTTCCCCATAGGGTTTCATTGATCGTGTACTCTTGAGTGTAGCTCGGGCTGAGAAGGTCGCAGCCATGGGAAAGTTGACAGTTAAGCCTATCTAGTGACAACCCATCATAGGCTAGCTGGGTGATCTTGCAACTTGTATCATGCCGGAGTTTGATTTTCACCATAGGGTTTCATTGATCGCTTACTCGGCAACTTGTATCAAGCAGGATTTCTACTTTCCCCTTAGCGCTTCATTGATCGTGTACTCTTGAGTGTAGATCGGGCTGAGAATGACGCAGCCATGGGAAAGTTAACAGTTAAGCCTATCTAGTGACAGCCCATCATAGGCTAGCTGGGTGAGCTTGCAACTTGTACCATGTCGGAGTTTGATTTTCCCCATAGGTTTTCATTGATCGTGTACTCTTGAGTGTAGCTCGGGCTGAGAAGGTCGCAGCCATGGGAAAGTTGACAGTTAAGCCTATCTAGTGACAACCCATCATAGGCTAGCTGGGTGATCTTGCAACTTGTATCATGCCGGAGTTTGATTTTCACCATAGGGTTTCATTGATCGCTTACTCGGCAACTTGTATGAAGCAGGATTTCTACTTTCCCCTTAGCGCTTCATTGATCGTGTACTCTTGAGTGTAGCTCGGGCTGAGAATGACGCAGCCATGGGAAAGTTGACAGTTAAGCCTATCTAGTGACAGCCCATCATAGGCTAGTTGGGTGAGCTTGCAACTTCTACCATGTCGGAGTTTGATTTTGCCATAGGGTTTCATTGATCGTGTACTCTTGAGTGTAACTCGGGCTGAGAAGGTCGCAGCCATGGGAAAGTTGACAGTTAAGCCTATCTAGTGACAGCCCATCATAGGCTAGCTGGGTGAGCTTGCAACTTCTACCATGTCGGAGTTTGATTTTCCCCATAGGGTTTCATTGATCGTGTACTCTTGAGTGTAACTCGGGCTGAGAAGGTCGCAGCCATGGGAAAGTTGACAGTTAAGCCTATCTAGTGACAGCCCATCATAGGCTAGCTGGGTGAGCTTGCAGCTTGTACCATGTCGGAGTTTGATTTTCCCCATAGGGTTTCATTGATCGTGTACTCTTGAGTGTAGCACGGGCTGAGAAGGTCGCAGCCATGGGAAAGTTGACAGTTAAGCCTATCTAGTGACAACCCATCATAGGCTAGCTGGGTGATCTTGCAACTTGTATCATGCCGGAGTTTGATTTTCACCATAGGGTTTCATTGATCGCTTACTCGGCAACTTGTATCAAGCAGGATTTCTACTTTCCCCTTAGCGCTTCATTGATCGTGTACTCTTGAGTGTAGCTCGGGCTGAGAATGACGCAGCCATGGGAAAGTTGACAGTTAAGCCTATCTAGTGACAGCCCATCATAGGCTAGCTGGGTGAGCTTGCAACTTCTACCATGTCGGAGTTTGATTTTCCCCATAGGGTTTCATTTGATCGTGTACTCTTGAGTGTAGCTCGAGCTGAGAAGGTCGCAGCCTTGGGAAAGTTGACAGTTAAGCCTATCTAGTGACAACCCATCATAGGCTAGCTGGGTGATCTTGCAACTTGTATCATGCCGGAGTTTGATTTTCACCATAGGGTTTCATTGATCGCTTACTCGGCAACTTGTATGAAGCAGGATTTCTACTTTCCCCTTAGCGCTTCATTGATCGTGTACTCTTGAGTGTAGCTCGGGCTGAGAATGACGCAGCCATGGGAAAGTTGACAGTTAAGCCTATCTAGTGACAGCCCATCATAGGCTAGCTGGGTGAGCTTGCAACTTCTACCATGTCGGAGTTTGATTTTCCCCATAGGGTTTCATTGATCGTGTACTCTTGAGTGTAGCTCGGGCTGAGAAGGTCGCAGCCATGGGAAAGTTGACAGTTAAGCCTATCTAGTGACAACCCATCATAGGCTAGCTGGGTGATCTTGCAACTTGTATCATGCCCGAGTTTGATTTTCACCATAGGGTTTCATTGATCGCTTACTCGGCAACTTGTATGAAGCAGGATTTCTACTTTCCCCTTAGCGCTTCATTGATCGTGTACTCTTGAGTGTAGCTCGGGCTGAGAATGACGCAGCCATGGGAAAGTTGACAGTTAAGCCTATCTAGTGACAGCCCATCATAGGCTAGCTGGGTGAGCTTGCAACTTCTACCATGTCGGAGTTTGATTTTCCCCATAGGGTTTCATTGATCGTGTACTCTTGAGTGTAGCTCGGGCTGAGAAGGTCGCAGCCATGGGAAAGTTGACAGTTAAGCCTATCTAGTGACAACCCATCATAGGCTAGCTGGGTGATCTTGCAACTTGTATCATGCCGGAGTTTGATTTTCACCATAGGGTTTCATTGATCGCTTACTCGGCAACTTGTATCAAGCAGGATTTCTACTTTCCCCTTAGCGCTTCATTGATCGTGTACTCTTGAGTGTAGCTCGGGCTGAGAATGACGCAGCCATGGGAAAGTTGACAGTTAAGCCTATCTAGTGACAGCCCATCATAGGCTAGCTGGGTGAGCTTGCAACTTCTACCATGTCGGAGTTTGATTTTCCCCATAGGGTTTCATTGATCGTGTACTCTTGAGTGTAACTCGGGCTGAGAAGGTCGCAGCCATGGGAAAGTTGACAGTTAAGCCTATCTAGTGACAGCCCATCATAGGCTAGCTGGGTGATCTTGCAACTTGTACCATGTCGGAGTTTGATTTTCCCCATAGGGTTTCATTGATCGTGTACTCTTGAGTGTAGCTCGGGCTGAGAAGGTCGCAGCCATGGGAAAGTTGACAGTTAAGCCTATCTAGTGACAACCCATCATAGGCTAGCTGGGTGATCTTGCAACTTGTATCATGCCGGAGTTTGATTTTCACCATAGGGTTTCATTGATCGCTTACTCGGCAACTTGTATCAAGCAGGATTTCTACTTTCCCCTTAGCGCTTCATTGATCGTGTACTATTGAGTGTAGATCGGGCTGAGAATGACGCAGCCATGGGAAAGTTGACAGTTAAGCCTATCTAGTGACAGCCCATCATAGGCTAGCTGGGTGATCTTGCAACTTGTACCATGTCGGAGTTTGATTTTCCCCATAGGGTTTCATTGATCGTGTACTCTTGAGTGTAGCTCGGGCTGAGAAGGTCGCAGCCATGGGAAAGTTGACAGTTAAGCCTATCTAGTGACAACCCATCATAGGCTAGCTGGGTGATCTTGCAACTTGTATCATGCCGGAGTTTGATTTTCACCATAGGGTTTCATTGATCGCTTACTCGGCAACTTGTATCAAGCAGGATTTCTACTTTCCCCTTAGCGCTTCATTGATCGTGTACTCTTGAGTGTAGATCGGGCTGAGAATGACGCAGCCATGGGAAAGTTAACAGTTAAGCCTATCTAGTGACAGCCCATCATAGGCTAGCTGGGTGAGCTTGCAACTTGTACCATGTCGGAGTTTGATTTTCCCCATAGGTTTTCATTGATCGTGTACTCTTGAGTGTAGCTCGGGCTGAGAAGGTCGCAGCCATGGGAAAGTTGACAGTTAAGCCTATCTAGTGACAACCCATCATAGGCTAGCTGGGTGATCTTGCAACTTGTATCATGCCGGAGTTTGATTTTCACCATAGGGTTTCATTGATCGCTTACTCGGCAACTTGTATGAAGCAGGATTTCTACTTTCCCCTTAGCGCTTCATTGATCGTGTACTCTTGAGTGTAGCTCGGGCTGAGAATGACGCAGCCATGGGAAAGTTGACAGTTAAGCCTATCTAGTGACAGCCCATCATAGGCTAGTTGGGTGAGCTTGCAACTTCTACCATGTCGGAGTTTGATTTTGCCATAGGGTTTCATTGATCGTGTACTCTTGAGTGTAACTCGGGCTGAGAAGGTCGCAGCCATGGGAAAGTTGACAGTTAAGCCTATCTAGTGACAGCCCATCATAGGCTAGCTGGGTGAGCTTGCAACTTCTACCATGTCGGAGTTTGATTTTCCCCATAGGGTTTCATTGATCGTGTACTCTTGAGTGTAACTCGGGCTGAGAAGGTCGCAGCCATGGGAAAGTTGACAGTTAAGCCTATCTAGTGACAGCCCATCATAGGCTAGCTGGGTGAGCTTGCAACTTCTACCATGTCGGAGTTTGATTTTCCCCATAGGGTTTCATTGATCGTGTACTCTTGAGTGTAGCTCGGGCTGAGAAGGTCGCAGCCATGGGAAAGTTGACAGTTAAGCCTATCTAGTGACAACCCATCATAGGCTAGCTGGGTGATCTTGCAACTTGTATCATGCCGGAGTTTGATTTTCACCATAGGGTTTCATTGATCGCTTACTCGGCAACTTGTATCAAGCAGGATTTCTACTTTCCCCTTAGCGCTTCATTGATCGTGTACTCTTGAGTGTAGATCGGGCTGAGAATGACGCAGCCATGGGAAAGTTGACAGTTAAGCCTATCTAGTGACAGCCCATCATAGGCTAGCTGGGTGATCTTGCAACTTGTACCATGTCGGAGTTTGATTTTCCCCATAGGGTTTCATTGATCGTGTACTCTTGAGTGTAGCTCGGGCTGAGAAGGTAGCAGCCATGTGAAAGTTGACAGTTAAGCCTATCTAGTGACAGCCCATCATAGGCTAGCTGGGTGATCTTGCAACTTGTATCATGCCGGAGTTTGATTTTCACCATAGGGTTTCATTGATTGCTTACTCGGCAACTTGTATGAAGCAGGATTTCTACTTTCCCCTTAGCGCTTCATTGATCGTGTACTCTTGAGTGTAGCTCGGGCTGAGAATGACGCAGCCATGGGAAAGTTGACAGTTAAGCCTATCTAGTGACAGCCCATCATAGGCTAGCTGGGTGAGCTTGCAACTTCTACCATGTCGGAGTTTGATTTTCCCCATAGGGTTTCATTGATCGTGTACTCTTGAGTGTAGCTCGGGCTGAGAAGGTCGCAGCCTTGGGAAAGTTGACAGTTAAGCCTATCTAGTGACAACCCATCATAGGCTAGCTGGGTGATCTTGCAACTTGTATCATGCCGGAGTTTGATTTTCACCATAGGGTTTCATTGATCGCTTACTCGGCAACTTGTATGAAGCAGGATTTCTACTTTCCCCTTAGCGCTTCATTGATCGTGTACTCTTGAGTGTAGCTCGGGCTGAGAATGACGCAGCCATGGGAAAGTTGACAGTTAAGCCTATCTAGTGACAGCCCATCATAGGCTAGCTGGGTGAGCTTGCAACTTCTACCATGTCGGAGTTTGATTTTCCCCATAGGGTTTCATTGATCGTGTACTCTTGAGTGTAGCTCGAGCTGAGAAGGTCGCAGCCATGGGAAAGTTGACAGTTAAGCCTATCTAGTGACAACCCATCATAGGCTAGCTGGGTGATCTTGCAACTTGTATCATGCCGGAGTTTGATTTTCACCATAGGGTTTCATTGATCGCTTACTCGGCAACTTGTATGAAGCAGGATTTCTACTTTCCCCTTAGCGCTTCATTGATCGTGTACTCTTGAGTGTAGCTCGGGCTGAGAATGACGCAGCCATGGGAAAGTTGACAGTTAAGCCTATCTAGTGACAGCCCATCATAGGCTAGCTGGGTGAGCTTGCAACTTCTACCATGTCGGAGTTTGATTTTCCCCATAGGGTTTCATTGATCGTGTACTCTTGAGTGTAGCTCGGGCTGAGAAGGTCGCAGCCATGGGAAAGTTGACAGTTAAGCCTATCTAGTGACAACCCATCATAGGCTAGCTGGGTGATCTTGCAACTTGTATCATGCCGGAGTTTGATTTTCACCATAGGGTTTCATTGATCGCTTACTCGGCAACTTGTATGAAGCAGGATTTCTACTTTCCCCTTAGCGCTTCATTGATCGTGTACTCTTGAGTGTAGCTCGGGCTGAGAATGACGCAGCCATGGGAAAGTTGACAGTTAAGCCTATCTAGTGACAGCCCATCATAGGCTAGCTGGGTGAGCTTGCAACTTCTACCATGTCGGAGTTTGATTTTCCCCATAGGGTTTCATTGATCGTGTACTCTTGAGTGTAGCTCGGGCTGAGAAGGTCGCAGCCATGGGAAAGTTGACAGTTAAGCCTATCTAGTGACAACCCATCATAGGCTAGCTGGGTGATCTTGCAACTTGTATCATGCCGGAGTTTGATTTTCACCATAGGGTTTCATTGATCGCTTACTCGGCAACTTGTATCAAGCAGGATTTCTACTTTCCCCTTAGCGCTTCATTGATCGTGTACTCTTGAGTGTAAATCGGGCTGAGAATGACGCAGCCATGGGAAAGTTGACAGTTAAGCCTATCTAGTGACAGCCCATCATAGGCTAGCTGGGTGATCTTGCAACTTGTACCATGTCGGAGTTTGATTTTCCCCATAGGGTTTCATTGATCGTGTACTCTTGAGTGTAGCTCGGGCTGAGAAGGTCGCAGCCATGTGAAAGTTGACAGTTAAGCCTATCTAGTGACAACCCATCATAGGCTAGCTGGGTGATCTTGCAACTTGTATCATGCCGGAGTTTGATTTTCACCATAGGGTTTCATTGATCGCTTACTCGGCAACTTGTATGAAGCAGGATTTCTACTTTCCCCTTAGCGCTTCATTGATCGTGTACTCTTGAGTGTAGCTCGGGCTGAGAATGACGCAGCCATGGGAAAGTTGACAGTTAAGCCTATCTAGTGACAGCCCATCATAGGCTAGTTGGGTGAGCTTGCAACTTCTACCATGTCGGAGTTTGATTTTGCCATAGGGTTTCATTGATCGTGTACTCTTGAGTGTAACTCGGGCTGAGAAGGTCGCAGCCATGGGAAAGTTGACAGTTAAGCCTATCTAGTGACAGCCCATCATAGGCTAGCTGGGTGAGCTTGCAACTTCTACCATGTCGGAGTTTGATTTTCCCCATAGGGTTTCATTGATCGTGTACTCTTGAGTGTAACTCGGGCTGAGAAGGTCGCAGCCATGGGAAAGTTGACAGTTAAGCCTATCTAGTGACAGCCCATCATAGGCTAGCTGGGTGAGCTTGCAACTTCTACCATGTCGGAGTTTGATTTTCCCCATAGGGTTTCATTGATCGTGTACTCTTGAGTGTAGCTCGGGCTGAGAAGGTCGCAGCCATGGGAAAGTTGACAGTTAAGCCTATCTAGTGACAACCCATCATAGGCTAGCTGGGTGATCTTGCAACTTGTATCATGCCGGAGTTTGATTTTCACCATAGGGTTTCATTGATCGCTTACTCGGCAACTTGTATGAAGCAGGATTTCTACTTTCCCCTTAGCGCTTCATTGATCGTGTACTCTTGAGTGTAGCTCGGGCTGAGAATGACGCAGCCATGGGAAAGTTGACAGTTAAGCCTATCTAGTGACAGCCCATCATAGGCTAGCTGGGTGAGCTTGCAACTTCTACCATGTCGGAGTTTGATTTTCCCCATAGGGTTTCATTGATCGTGTACTCTTGAGTGTAGCTCGGGCTGAGAAGGTCGCAGCCATGGGAAAGTTGACAGTTAAGCCTATCTAGTGACAACCCATCATAGGCTAGCTGGGTGATCTTGCAACTTGTATCATGCCGGAGTTTGATTTTCACCATAGGGTTTCATTGATCGCTTACTCGGCAACTTGTATCAAGCAGGATTTCTACTTTCCCCTTAGCGCTTCATTGATCGTGTACTCTTGAGTGTAGATCGGGCTGAGAATGACGCAGCCATGGGAAAGTTGACAGTTAAGCCTATCTAGTGACAGCCCATCATAGGCTAGCTGGGTGATCTTGCAACTTGTACCATGTCGGAGTTTGATTTTCCCCATAGGGTTTCATTGATCGTGTACTCTTGAGTGTAGCTCGGGCTGAGAAGGTCGCAGCCATGTGAAAGTTGACAGTTAAGCCTATCTAGTGACAACCCATCATAGGCTAGCTGGGTGATCTTGCAACTTGTATCATGCCGGAGTTTGATTTTCACCATAGGGTTTCATTGATCGCTTACTCGGCAACTTGTATGAAGCAGGATTTCTACTTTCCCCTTAGCGCTTCATTGTTCGTGTACTCTTGAGTGTAGCTCGGGCTGAGAATGACGCAGCCATGGGAAAGTTGACAGTTAAGCCTATCTAGTGACAGCCCATCATAGGCTAGCTGGGTGAGCTTGCAACTTCTACCATGTCGGAGTTTGATTTTCCCCATAGGGTTTCATTGATCGTGTACTCTTGAGTGTAGCTCGGGCTGAGAAGGTCGCAGCCATGGGAAAGTTGACAGTTAAGCCTATCTAGTGACAACCCATCATAGGCTAGCTGGGTGATCTAGCAACTTGTATCATGCCGGAGTTTGATTTTCACCATAGGGTTTCATTGATCGCTTACTCGGCAACTTGTATGAAGCAGGATTTCTACTTTCCCCTTAGCGCTTCATTGATCGTGTACTCTTGAGTGTAGCTCGGGCTGAGAATGACGCAGCCATGGGAAAGTTGACAGTTAAGCCTATCTAGTGACAGCCCATCATAGGCTAGCTGGGTGAGCTTGCAACTTCTACCATGTCGGAGTTTGATTTTCCCCATAGGGTTTCATTGATCGTGTACTCTTGAGTGTAGCTCGGGCTGAGAAGGTCGCAGCCATGGGAAAGTTGACAGTTAAGCCTATCTAGTGACAACCCATCATAGGCTAGCTGGGTGATCTTGCAACTTGTATCATGCCGGAGTTTGATTTTCACCATAGGGTTTCATTGATCGCTTACTCGGCAACTTGTATCAAGCAGGATTTCTACTTTCCCCTTAGCGCTTCATTGATCGTGTACTCTTGAGTGTAGATCGGGCTGAGAATGACGCAGCCATGGGAAAGTTGACAGTTAAGCCTATCTAGTGACAGCCCATCATAGGCTAGCTGGGTGATCTTGCAACTTGTACCATGTCGGAGTTTGATTTTCCCCATAGGGTTTCATTGATCGTGTACTCTTGAGTGTAGCTCGGGCTGAGAAGGTAGCAGCCATGTGAAAGTTGACAGTTAAGCCTATCTAGTGACAGCCCATCATAGGCTAGCTGGGTGAGCTTGCAACTTCTACCATGTCGGAGTTTGATTTTCCCCATAGGGTTTCATTGATCGTGTACTCTTGAGTGTAGCTCGGGCTGAGAAGGTCGCAGCCTTGGGAAAGTTGACAGTTAAGCCTATCTAGTGACAACCCATCATAGGCTAGCTGGGTGATCTTGCAACTTGTATCATGCCGGAGTTTGATTTTCACCATAGGGTTTCATTGATCGCTTACTCGGCAACTTGTATGAAGCAGGATTTCTACTTTCCCCTTAGCGCTTCATTGATCGTGTACTCTTGAGTGTAGCTCGGGCTGAGAATGACGCAGCCATGGGAAAGTTGACAGTTAAGCCTATCTAGTGACAGCCCATCATAGGCTAGCTGGGTGAGCTTGCAACTTCTACCATGTCGGAGTTTGATTTTCCCCATAGGGTTTCATTGATCGTGTACTCTTGAGTGTAGCTCGAGCTGAGAAGGTCGCAGCCATGGGAAAGTTGACAGTTAAGCCTATCTAGTGACAACCCATCATAGGCTAGCTGGGTGATCTTGCAACTTGTATCATGCCGGAGTTTGATTTTCACCATAGGGTTTCATTGATCGCTTACTCGGCAACTTGTATGAAGCAGGATTTCTACTTTCCCCTTAGCGCTTCATTGATCGTGTACTCTTGAGTGTAGCTCGGGCTGAGAATGACGCAGCCATGGGAAAGTTGACAGTTAAGCCTATCTAGTGACAGCCCATCATAGGCTAGCTGGGTGAGCTTGCAACTTCTACCATGTCGGAGTTTGATTTTCCCCATAGGGTTTCATTGATCGTGTACTCTTGAGTGTAGCTCGGGCTGAGAAGGTCGCAGCCATGGGAAAGTTGACAGTTAAGCCTATCTAGTGACAACCCATCATAGGCTAGCTGGGTGATCTTGCAACTTGTATCATGCCGGAGTTTGATTTTCACCATAGGGTTTCATTGATCGCTTACTCGGCAACTTGTATGAAGCAGGATTTCTACTTTCCCCTTAGCGCTTCATTGATCGTGTACTCTTGAGTGTAGCTCGGGCTGAGAATGACGCAGCCATGGGAAAGTTGACAGTTAAGCCTATCTAGTGACAGCCCATCATAGGCTAGCTGGGTGAGCTTGCAACTTCTACCATGTCGGAGTTTGATTTTCCCCATAGGGTTTCATTGATCGTGTACTCTTGAGTGTAGCTCGGGCTGAGAAGGTCGCAGCCATGGGAAAGTTGACAGTTAAGCCTATCTAGTGACAACCCATCATAGGCTAGCTGGGTGATCTTGCAACTTGTATCATGCCGGAGTTTGATTTTCACCATAGGGTTTCATTGATCGCTTACTCGGCAACTTGTATCAAGCAGGATTTCTACTTTCCCCTTAGCGCTTCATTGATCGTGTACTCTTGAGTGTAGATCGGGCTGAGAATGACGCAGCCATGGGAAAGTTGACAGTTAAGCCTATCTAGTGACAGCCCATCATAGGCTAGCTGGGTGATCTTGCAACTTGTACCATGTCGGAGTTTGATTTTCCCCATAGGGTTTCATTGATCGTGTACTCTTGAGTGTAGCTCGGGCTGAGAAGGTCGCAGCCATGTGAAAGTTGACAGTTAAGCCTATCTAGTGACAACCCATCATAGGCTAGCTGGGTGATCTTGCAACTTGTATCATGCCGGAGTTTGATTTTCACCATAGGGTTTCATTGATCGCTTACTCGGCAACTTGTATGAAGCAGGATTTCTACTTTCCCCTTAGCGCTTCATTGATCGTGTACTCTTGAGTGTAGCTCGGGCTGAGAATGACGCAGCCATGGGAAAGTTGACAGTTAAGCCTATCTAGTGACAGCCCATCATAGGCTAGCTGGGTGAGCTTGCAACTTCTACCATGTCGGAGTTTGATTTTCCCCATAGGGTTTCATTGATCGTGTACTCTTGAGTGTAGCTCGGGCTGAGAAGGTCGCAGCCATGGGAAAGTTGACAGTTAAGCCTATCTAGTGACAACCCATCATAGGCTAGCTGGGTGATCTTGCAACTTGTATCATGCCGGAGTTTGATTTTCACCATAGGGTTTCATTGATCGCTTACTCGGCAACTTGTATCAAGCAGGATTTCTACTTTCCCCTTAGCGCTTCATTGATCGTGTACTCTTGAGTGTAGATCGGGCTGAGAATGACGCAGCCATGGGAAAGTTGACAGTTAAGCCTATCTAGTGACAGCCCATCATAGGCTAGCTGGGTGATCTTGCAACTTGTACCATGTCGGAGTTTGATTTTCCCCATAGGGTTTCATTGATCGTGTACTCTTGAGTGTAGCTCGGGCTGAGAAGGTAGCAGCCATGTGAAAGTTGACAGTTAAGCCTATCTAGTGACAGCCCATCATAGGCTAGCTGGGTGATCTTGCAACTTGTATCATGCCGGAGTTTGATTTTCACCATAGGGTTTCATTGATTGCTTACTCGGCAACTTGTATGAAGCAGGATTTCTACTTTCCCCTTAGCGCTTCATTGATCGTGTACTCTTGAGTGTAGCTCGGGCTGAGAATGACGCAGCCATGGGAAAGTTGACAGTTAAGCCTATCTAGTGACAGCCCATCATAGGCTAGCTGGGTGAGCTTGCAACTTCTACCATGTCGGAGTTTGATTTTCCCCATAGGGTTTCATTGATCGTGTACTCTTGAGTGTAGCTCGGGCTGAGAAGGTCGCAGCCTTGGGAAAGTTGACAGTTAAGCCTATCTAGTGACAACCCATCATAGGCTAGCTGGGTGATCTTGCAACTTGTATCATGCCGGAGTTTGATTTTCACCATAGGGTTTCATTGATCGCTTACTCGGCAACTTGTATGAAGCAGGATTTCTACTTTCCCCTTAGCGCTTCATTGATCGTGTACTCTTGAGTGTAGCTCGGGCTGAGAATGACGCAGCCATGGGAAAGTTGACAGTTAAGCCTATCTAGTGACAGCCCATCATAGGCTAGCTGGGTGAGCTTGCAACTTCTACCATGTCGGAGTTTGATTTTCCCCATAGGGTTTCATTGATCGTGTACTCTTGAGTGTAACTCGGGCTGAGAAGGTCGCAGCCATGGGAAAGTTGACAGTTAAGCCTATCTAGTGACAGCCCATCATAGGCTAGCTGGGTGATCTTGCAACTTGTACCATGTCGGAGTTTGATTTTCCCCATAGGGTTTCATTGATCGTGTACTCTTGAGTGTAGCTCGGGCTGAGAAGGTCGCAGCCATGGGAAAGTTGACAGTTAAGCCTATCTAGTGACAGCCCATCATAGGCTAGCTGGGTGAGCTTGCAACTTGTACCATGTCGGAGTTTGATTTTCCCCATAGGGTTTCATTGATCGTGTACTCTTGAGTGTAGCACGGGCTGAGAAGGTCGCAGCCATGGGAAAGTTGACAGTTAAGCCTATCTAGTGACAACCCATCATAGGCTAGCTGGGTGATCTTGCAACTTGTATCATGCCGGAGTTTGATTTTCACCATAGGGTTTCATTGATCGCTTACTCGGCAACTTGTATCAAGCAGGATTTCTACTTTCCCCTTAGCGCTTCATTGATCGTGTACTATTGAGTGTAGATCGGGCTGAGAATGACGCAGCCATGGGAAAGTTGACAGTTAAGCCTATCTAGTGACAGCCCATCATAGGCTAGCTGGGTGATCTTGCAACTTGTACCATGTCGGAGTTTGATTTTCCCCATAGGGTTTCATTGATCGTGTACTCTTGAGTGTAGCTCGGGCTGAGAAGGTCGCAGCCATGGGAAAGTTGACAGTTAAGCCTATCTAGTGACAACCCATCATAGGCTAGCTGGGTGATCTTGCAACTTGTATCATGCCGGAGTTTGATTTTCACCATAGGGTTTCATTGATCGCTTACTCGGCAACTTGTATCAAGCAGGATTTCTACTTTCCCCTTAGCGCTTCATTGATCGTGTACTCTTGAGTGTAGATCGGGCTGAGAATGACGCAGCCATGGGAAAGTTAACAGTTAAGCCTATCTAGTGACAGCCCATCATAGGCTAGCTGGGTGAGCTTGCAACTTGTACCATGTCGGAGTTTGATTTTCCCCATAGGTTTTCATTGATCGTGTACTCTTGAGTGTAGCTCGGGCTGAGAAGGTCGCAGCCATGGGAAAGTTGACAGTTAAGCCTATCTAGTGACAACCCATCATAGGCTAGCTGGGTGATCTTGCAACTTGTATCATGCCGGAGTTTGATTTTCACCATAGGGTTTCATTGATCGCTTACTCGGCAACTTGTATGAAGCAGGATTTCTACTTTCCCCTTAGCGCTTCATTGATCGTGTACTCTTGAGTGTAGCTCGGGCTGAGAATGACGCAGCCATGGGAAAGTTGACAGTTAAGCCTATCTAGTGACAGCCCATCATAGGCTAGTTGGGTGAGCTTGCAACTTCTACCATGTCGGAGTTTGATTTTGCCATAGGGTTTCATTGATCGTGTACTCTTGAGTGTAACTCGGGCTGAGAAGGTCGCAGCCATGGGAAAGTTGACAGTTAAGCCTATCTAGTGACAGCCCATCATAGGCTAGCTGGGTGAGCTTGCAACTTCTACCATGTCGGAGTTTGATTTTCCCCATAGGGTTTCATTGATCGTGTACTCTTGAGTGTAACTCGGGCTGAGAAGGTCGCAGCCATGGGAAAGTTGACAGTTAAGCCTATCTAGTGACAGCCCATCATAGGCTAGCTGGGTGAGCTTGCAGCTTGTACCATGTCGGAGTTTGATTTTCCCCATAGGGTTTCATTGATCGTGTACTCTTGAGTGTAGCACGGGCTGAGAAGGTCGCAGCCATGGGAAAGTTGACAGTTAAGCCTATCTAGTGACAACCCATCATAGGCTAGCTGGGTGATCTTGCAACTTGTATCATGCCGGAGTTTGATTTTCACCATAGGGTTTCATTGATCGCTTACTCGGCAACTTGTATCAAGCAGGATTTCTACTTTCCCCTTAGCGCTTCATTGATCGTGTACTCTTGAGTGTAGCTCGGGCTGAGAATGACGCAGCCATGGGAAAGTTGACAGTTAAGCCTATCTAGTGACAGCCCATCATAGGCTAGCTGGGTGAGCTTGCAACTTCTACCATGTCGGAGTTTGATTTTCCCCATAGGGTTTCATTGATCGTGTACTCTTGAGTGTAGCTCGAGCTGAGAAGGTCGCAGCCATGGGAAAGTTGACAGTTAAGCCTATCTAGTGACAACCCATCATAGGCTAGCTGGGTGATCTTGCAACTTGTATCATGCCGGAGTTTGATTTTCACCATAGGGTTTCATTGATCGCTTACTCGGCAACTTGTATGAAGCAGGATTTCTACTTTCCCCTTAGCGCTTCATTGATCGTGTACTCTTGAGTGTAGCTCGGGCTGAGAATGACGCAGCCATGGGAAAGTTGACAGTTAAGCCTATCTAGTGACAGCCCATCATAGGCTAGCTGGGTGAGCTTGCAACTTCTACCATGTCGGAGTTTGATTTTCCCCATAGGGTTTCATTGATCGTGTACTCTTGAGTGTAGCTCGGGCTGAGAAGGTCGCAGCCATGGGAAAGTTGACAGTTAAGCCTATCTAGTGACAACCCATCATAGGCTAGCTGGGTGATCTTGCAACTTGTATCATGCCCGAGTTTGATTTTCACCATAGGGTTTCATTGATCGCTTACTCGGCAACTTGTATGAAGCAGGATTTCTACTTTCCCCTTAGCGCTTCATTGATCGTGTACTCTTGAGTGTAGCTCGGGCTGAGAATGACGCAGCCATGGGAAAGTTGACAGTTAAGCCTATCTAGTGACAGCCCATCATAGGCTAGCTGGGTGAGCTTGCAACTTCTACCATGTCGGAGTTTGATTTTCCCCATAGGGTTTCATTGATCGTGTACTCTTGAGTGTAGCTCGGGCTGAGAAGGTCGCAGCCATGGGAAAGTTGACAGTTAAGCCTATCTAGTGACAACCCATCATAGGCTAGCTGGGTGATCTTGCAACTTGTATCATGCCGGAGTTTGATTTTCACCATAGGGTTTCATTGATCGCTTACTCGGCAACTTGTATCAAGCAGGATTTCTACTTTCCCCTTAGCGCTTCATTGATCGTGTACTCTTGAGTGTAGCTCGGGCTGAGAATGACGCAGCCATGGGAAAGTTGACAGTTAAGCCTATCTAGTGACAGCCCATCATAGGCTAGCTGGGTGAGCTTGCAACTTCTACCATGTCGGAGTTTGATTTTCCCCATAGGGTTTCATTGATCGTGTACTCTTGAGTGTAACTCGGGCTGAGAAGGTCGCAGCCATGGGAAAGTTGACAGTTAAGCCTATCTAGTGACAGCCCATCATAGGCTAGCTGGGTGATCTTGCAACTTGTACCATGTCGGAGTTTGATTTTCCCCATAGGGTTTCATTGATCGTGTACTCTTGAGTGTAGCTCGGGCTGAGAAGGTCGCAGCCATGGGAAAGTTGACAGTTAAGCCTATCTAGTGACAGCCCATCATAGGCTAGCTGGGTGAGCTTGCAACTTGTACCATGTCGGAGTTTGATTTTCCCCATAGGGTTTCATTGATCGTGTACTCTTGAGTGTAGCACGGGCTGAGAAGGTCGCAGCCATGGGAAAGTTGACAGTTAAGCCTATCTAGTGACAACCCATCATAGGCTAGCTGGGTGATCTTGCAACTTGTATCATGCCGGAGTTTGATTTTCACCATAGGGTTTCATTGATCGCTTACTCGGCAACTTGTATCAAGCAGGATTTCTACTTTCCCCTTAGCGCTTCATTGATCGTGTACTATTGAGTGTAGATCGGGCTGAGAATGACGCAGCCATGGGAAAGTTGACAGTTAAGCCTATCTAGTGACAGCCCATCATAGGCTAGCTGGGTGATCTTGCAACTTGTACCATGTCGGAGTTTGATTTTCCCCATAGGGTTTCATTGATCGTGTACTCTTGAGTGTAGCTCGGGCTGAGAAGGTCGCAGCCATGGGAAAGTTGACAGTTAAGCCTATCTAGTGACAACCCATCATAGGCTAGCTGGGTGATCTTGCAACTTGTATCATGCCGGAGTTTGATTTTCACCATAGGGTTTCATTGATCGCTTACTCGGCAACTTGTATCAAGCAGGATTTCTACTTTCCCCTTAGCGCTTCATTGATCGTGTACTCTTGAGTGTAGATCGGGCTGAGAATGACGCAGCCATGGGAAAGTTAACAGTTAAGCCTATCTAGTGACAGCCCATCATAGGCTAGCTGGGTGAGCTTGCAACTTGTACCATGTCGGAGTTTGATTTTCCCCATAGGTTTTCATTGATCGTGTACTCTTGAGTGTAGCTCGGGCTGAGAAGGTCGCAGCCATGGGAAAGTTGACAGTTAAGCCTATCTAGTGACAACCCATCATAGGCTAGCTGGGTGATCTTGCAACTTGTATCATGCCGGAGTTTGATTTTCACCATAGGGTTTCATTGATCGCTTACTCGGCAACTTGTATCAAGCAGGATTTCTACTTTCCCCTTAGCGCTTCATTGATCGTGTACTATTGAGTGTAGATCGGGCTGAGAATGACGCAGCCATGGGAAAGTTGACAGTTAAGCCTATCTAGTGACAGCCCATCATAGGCTAGCTGGGTGATCTTGCAACTTGTACCATGTCGGAGTTTGATTTTCCCCATAGGGTTTCATTGATCGTGTACTCTTGAGTGTAGCTCGGGCTGAGAAGGTCGCAGCCATGGGAAAGTTGACAGTTAAGCCTATCTAGTGACAACCCATCATAGGCTAGCTGGGTGATCTTGCAACTTGTATCATGCCGGAGTTTGATTTTCACCATAGGGTTTCATTGATCGCTTACTCGGCAACTTGTATCAAGCAGGATTTCTACTTTCCCCTTAGCGCTTCATTGATCGTGTACTCTTGAGTGTAGATCGGGCTGAGAATGACGCAGCCATGGGAAAGTTAACAGTTAAGCCTATCTAGTGACAGCCCATCATAGGCTAGCTGGGTGAGCTTGCAACTTGTACCATGTCGGAGTTTGATTTTCCCCATAGGTTTTCATTGATCGTGTACTCTTGAGTGTAGCTCGGGCTGAGAAGGTCGCAGCCATGGGAAAGTTGACAGTTAAGCCTATCTAGTGACAACCCATCATAGGCTAGCTGGGTGATCTTGCAACTTGTATCATGCCGGAGTTTGATTTTCACCATAGGGTTTCATTGATCGCTTACTCGGCAACTTGTATGAAGCAGGATTTCTACTTTCCCCTTAGCGCTTCATTGATCGTGTACTCTTGAGTGTAGCTCGGGCTGAGAATGACGCAGCCATGGGAAAGTTGACAGTTAAGCCTATCTAGTGACAGCCCATCATAGGCTAGTTGGGTGAGCTTGCAACTTCTACCATGTCGGAGTTTGATTTTGCCATAGGGTTTCATTGATCGTGTACTCTTGAGTGTAACTCGGGCTGAGAAGGTCGCAGCCATGGGAAAGTTGACAGTTAAGCCTATCTAGTGACAGCCCATCATAGGCTAGCTGGGTGAGCTTGCAACTTCTACCATGTCGGAGTTTGATTTTCCCCATAGGGTTTCATTGATCGTGTACTATTGAGTGTAGATCGGGCTGAGAATGACGCAGCCATGGGAAAGTTGACAGTTAAGCCTATCTAGTGACAGCCCATCATAGGCTAGCTGGGTGAGCTTGCAACTTCTACCATGTCGGAGTTTGATTTTCCCCATAGGGTTTCATTGATCGTGTACTCTTGAGTGTAGCTCGGGCTGAGAAGGTCGCAGCCATGGGAAAGTTGACAGTTAAGCCTATCTAGTGACAACCCATCATAGGCTAGCTGGGTGATCTTGCAACTTGTATCATGCCGGAGTTTGATTTTCACCATAGGGTTTCATTGATCGCTTACTCGGCAACTTGTATCAAGCAGGATTTCTACTTTCCCCTTAGCGCTTCATTGATCGTGTACTCTTGAGTGTAGATCGGGCTGAGAATGACGCAGCCATGGGAAAGTTGACAGTTAAGCCTATCTAGTGACAGCCCATCATAGGCTAGCTGGGTGATCTTGCAACTTGTACCATGTCGGAGTTTGATTTTCCCCATAGGGTTTCATTGATCGTGTACTCTTGAGTGTAGCTCGGGCTGAGAAGGTCGCAGCCATGTGAAAGTTGACAGTTAAGCCTATCTAGTGACAACCCATCATAGGCTAGCTGGGTGATCTTGCAACTTGTATCATGCCGGAGTTTGATTTTCACCATAGGGTTTCATTGATCGCTTACTCGGCAACTTGTATGAAGCAGGATTTCTACTTTCCCCTTAGCGCTTCATTGTTCGTGTACTCTTGAGTGTAGCTCGGGCTGAGAATGACGCAGCCATGGGAAAGTTGACAGTTAAGCCTATCTAGTGACAGCCCATCATAGGCTAGCTGGGTGAGCTTGCAACTTCTACCATGTCGGAGTTTGATTTTCCCCATAGGGTTTCATTGATCGTGTACTCTTGAGTGTAGCTCGGGCTGAGAAGGTCGCAGCCATGGGAAAGTTGACAGTTAAGCCTATCTAGTGACAACCCATCATAGGCTAGCTGGGTGATCTAGCAACTTGTATCATGCCGGAGTTTGATTTTCACCATAGGGTTTCATTGATCGCTTACTCGGCAACTTGTATGAAGCAGGATTTCTACTTTCCCCTTAGCGCTTCATTGATCGTGTACTCTTGAGTGTAGCTCGGGCTGAGAATGACGCAGCCATGGGAAAGTTGACAGTTAAGCCTATCTAGTGACAGCCCATCATAGGCTAGCTGGGTGAGCTTGCAACTTCTACCATGTCGGAGTTTGATTTTCCCCATAGGGTTTCATTGATCGTGTACTCTTGAGTGTAGCTCGGGCTGAGAAGGTCGCAGCCATGGGAAAGTTGACAGTTAAGCCTATCTAGTGACAACCCATCATAGGCTAGCTGGGTGATCTTGCAACTTGTATCATGCCGGAGTTTGATTTTCACCATAGGGTTTCATTGATCGCTTACTCGGCAACTTGTATCAAGCAGGATTTCTACTTTCCCCTTAGCGCTTCATTGATCGTGTACTCTTGAGTGTAGATCGGGCTGAGAATGACGCAGCCATGGGAAAGTTGACAGTTAAGCCTATCTAGTGACAGCCCATCATAGGCTAGCTGGGTGATCTTGCAACTTGTACCATGTCGGAGTTTGATTTTCCCCATAGGGTTTCATTGATCGTGTACTCTTGAGTGTAGCTCGGGCTGAGAAGGTAGCAGCCATGTGAAAGTTGACAGTTAAGCCTATCTAGTGACAGCCCATCATAGGCTAGCTGGGTGATCTTGCAACTTGTATCATGCCGGAGTTTGATTTTCACCATAGGGTTTCATTGATTGCTTACTCGGCAACTTGTATGAAGCAGGATTTCTACTTTCCCCTTAGCGCTTCATTGATCGTGTACTCTTGAGTGTAGCTCGGGCTGAGAATGACGCAGCCATGGGAAAGTTGACAGTTAAGCCTATCTAGTGACAGCCCATCATAGGCTAGCTGGGTGAGCTTGCAACTTCTACCATGTCGGAGTTTGATTTTCCCCATAGGGTTTCATTGATCGTGTACTCTTGAGTGTAGCTCGGGCTGAGAAGGTCGCAGCCTTGGGAAAGTTGACAGTTAAGCCTATCTAGTGACAACCCATCATAGGCTAGCTGGGTGATCTTGCAACTTGTATCATGCCGGAGTTTGATTTTCACCATAGGGTTTCATTGATCGCTTACTCGGCAACTTGTATGAAGCAGGATTTCTACTTTCCCCTTAGCGCTTCATTGATCGTGTACTCTTGAGTGTAGCTCGGGCTGAGAATGACGCAGCCATGGGAAAGTTGACAGTTAAGCCTATCTAGTGACAGCCCATCATAGGCTAGCTGGGTGAGCTTGCAACTTCTACCATGTCGGAGTTTGATTTTCCCCATAGGGTTTCATTGATCGTGTACTCTTGAGTGTAGCTCGAGCTGAGAAGGTCGCAGCCATGGGAAAGTTGACAGTTAAGCCTATCTAGTGACAACCCATCATAGGCTAGCTGGGTGATCTTGCAACTTGTATCATGCCGGAGTTTGATTTTCACCATAGGGTTTCATTGATCGCTTACTCGGCAACTTGTATGAAGCAGGATTTCTACTTTCCCCTTAGCGCTTCATTGATCGTGTACTCTTGAGTGTAGCTCGGGCTGAGAATGACGCAGCCATGGGAAAGTTGACAGTTAAGCCTATCTAGTGACAGCCCATCATAGGCTAGCTGGGTGAGCTTGCAACTTCTACCATGTCGGAGTTTGATTTTCCCCATAGGGTTTCATTGATCGTGTACTCTTGAGTGTAGCTCGGGCTGAGAAGGTCGCAGCCATGGGAAAGTTGACAGTTAAGCCTATCTAGTGACAACCCATCATAGGCTAGCTGGGTGATCTTGCAACTTGTATCATGCCGGAGTTTGATTTTCACCATAGGGTTTCATTGATCGCTTACTCGGCAACTTGTATGAAGCAGGATTTCTACTTTCCCCTTAGCGCTTCATTGATCGTGTACTCTTGAGTGTAGCTCGGGCTGAGAATGACGCAGCCATGGGAAAGTTGACAGTTAAGCCTATCTAGTGACAGCCCATCATAGGCTAGCTGGGTGAGCTTGCAACTTCTACCATGTCGGAGTTTGATTTTCCCCATAGGGTTTCATTGATCGTGTACTCTTGAGTGTAGCTCGGGCTGAGAAGGTCGCAGCCATGGGAAAGTTGACAGTTAAGCCTATCTAGTGACAACCCATCATAGGCTAGCTGGGTGATCTTGCAACTTGTATCATGCCGGAGTTTGATTTTCACCATAGGGTTTCATTGATCGCTTACTCGGCAACTTGTATCAAGCAGGATTTCTACTTTCCCCTTAGCGCTTCATTGATCGTGTACTCTTGAGTGTAGATCGGGCTGAGAATGACGCAGCCATGGGAAAGTTGACAGTTAAGCCTATCTAGTGACAGCCCATCATAGGCTAGCTGGGTGATCTTGCAACTTGTACCATGTCGGAGTTTGATTTTCCCCATAGGGTTTCATTGATCGTGTACTCTTGAGTGTAGCTCGGGCTGAGAAGGTCGCAGCCATGTGAAAGTTGACAGTTAAGCCTATCTAGTGACAACCCATCATAGGCTAGCTGGGTGATCTTGCAACTTGTATCATGCCGGAGTTTGATTTTCACCATAGGGTTTCATTGATCGCTTACTCGGCAACTTGTATGAAGCAGGATTTCTACTTTCCCCTTAGCGCTTCATTGATCGTGTACTCTTGAGTGTAGCTCGGGCTGAGAATGACGCAGCCATGGGAAAGTTGACAGTTAAGCCTATCTAGTGACAGCCCATCATAGGCTAGCTGGGTGAGCTTGCAACTTCTACCATGTCGGAGTTTGATTTTCCCCATAGGGTTTCATTGATCGTGTACTCTTGAGTGTAGCTCGGGCTGAGAAGGTCGCAGCCATGGGAAAGTTGACAGTTAAGCCTATCTAGTGACAACCCATCATAGGCTAGCTGGGTGATCTTGCAACTTGTATCATGCCGGAGTTTGATTTTCACCATAGGGTTTCATTGATCGCTTACTCGGCAACTTGTATCAAGCAGGATTTCTACTTTCCCCTTAGCGCTTCATTGATCGTGTACTCTTGAGTGTAGATCGGGCTGAGAATGACGCAGCCATGGGAAAGTTGACAGTTAAGCCTATCTAGTGACAGCCCATCATAGGCTAGCTGGGTGATCTTGCAACTTGTACCATGTCGGAGTTTGATTTTCCCCATAGGGTTTCATTGATCGTGTACTCTTGAGTGTAGCTCGGGCTGAGAAGGTAGCAGCCATGTGAAAGTTGACAGTTAAGCCTATCTAGTGACAGCCCATCATAGGCTAGCTGGGTGATCTTGCAACTTGTATCATGCCGGAGTTTGATTTTCACCATAGGGTTTCATTGATTGCTTACTCGGCAACTTGTATGAAGCAGGATTTCTACTTTCCCCTTAGCGCTTCATTGATCGTGTACTCTTGAGTGTAGCTCGGGCTGAGAATGACGCAGCCATGGGAAAGTTGACAGTTAAGCCTATCTAGTGACAGCCCATCATAGGCTAGCTGGGTGAGCTTGCAACTTCTACCATGTCGGAGTTTGATTTTCCCCCTAGGGTTTCATTGATCGTGTACTCTTGAGTGTAGCTCGGGCTGAGAAGGTCGCAGCCTTGGGAAAGTTGACAGTTAAGCCTATCTAGTGACAACCCATCATAGGCTAGCTGGGTGATCTTGCAACTTGTATCATGCCGGAGTTTGATTTTCACCATAGGGTTTCATTGATCGCTTACTCGGCAACTTGTATGAAGCAGGATTTCTACTTTCCCCTTAGCGCTTCATTGATCGTGTACTCTTGAGTGTAGCTCGGGCTGAGAATGACGCAGCCATGGGAAAGTTGACAGTTAAGCCTATCTAGTGACAGCCCATCATAGGCTAGCTGGGTGAGCTTGCAACTTCTACCATGTCGGAGTTTGATTTTCCCCATAGGGTTTCATTGATCGTGTACTCTTGAGTGTAACTCGGGCTGAGAAGGTCGCAGCCATGGGAAAGTTGACAGTTAAGCCTATCTAGTGACAGCCCATCATAGGCTAGCTGGGTGATCTTGCAACTTGTACCATGTCGGAGTTTGATTTTCCCCATAGGGTTTCATTGATCGTGTACTCTTGAGTGTAGCTCGGGCTGAGAAGGTCGCAGCCATGGGAAAGTTGACAGTTAAGCCTATCTAGTGACAGCCCATCATAGGCTAGCTGGGTGAGCTTGCAACTTGTACCATGTCGGAGTTTGATTTTCCCCATAGGGTTTCATTGATCGTGTACTCTTGAGTGTAGCACGGGCTGAGAAGGTCGCAGCCATGGGAAAGTTGACAGTTAAGCCTATCTAGTGACAACCCATCATAGGCTAGCTGGGTGATCTTGCAACTTGTATCATGCCGGAGTTTGATTTTCACCATAGGGTTTCATTGATCGCTTACTCGGCAACTTGTATCAAGCAGGATTTCTACTTTCCCCTTAGCGCTTCATTGATCGTGTACTATTGAGTGTAGATCGGGCTGAGAATGACGCAGCCATGGGAAAGTTGACAGTTAAGCCTATCTAGTGACAGCCCATCATAGGCTAGCTGGGTGATCTTGCAACTTGTACCATGTCGGAGTTTGATTTTCCCCATAGGGTTTCATTGATCGTGTACTCTTGAGTGTAGCTCGGGCTGAGAAGGTCGCAGCCATGGGAAAGTTGACAGTTAAGCCTATCTAGTGACAACCCATCATAGGCTAGCTGGGTGATCTTGCAACTTGTATCATGCCGGAGTTTGATTTTCACCATAGGGTTTCATTGATCGCTTACTCGGCAACTTGTATCAAGCAGGATTTCTACTTTCCCCTTAGCGCTTCATTGATCGTGTACTCTTGAGTGTAGATCGGGCTGAGAATGACGCAGCCATGGGAAAGTTAACAGTTAAGCCTATCTAGTGACAGCCCATCATAGGCTAGCTGGGTGAGCTTGCAACTTGTACCATGTCGGAGTTTGATTTTCCCCATAGGTTTTCATTGATCGTGTACTCTTGAGTGTAGCTCGGGCTGAGAAGGTCGCAGCCATGGGAAAGTTGACAGTTAAGCCTATCTAGTGACAACCCATCATAGGCTAGCTGGGTGATCTTGCAACTTGTATCATGCCGGAGTTTGATTTTCACCATAGGGTTTCATTGATCGCTTACTCGGCAACTTGTATGAAGCAGGATTTCTACTTTCCCCTTAGCGCTTCATTGATCGTGTACTCTTGAGTGTAGCTCGGGCTGAGAATGACGCAGCCATGGGAAAGTTGACAGTTAAGCCTATCTAGTGACAGCCCATCATAGGCTAGTTGGGTGAGCTTGCAACTTCTACCATGTCGGAGTTTGATTTTGCCATAGGGTTTCATTGATCGTGTACTCTTGAGTGTAACTCGGGCTGAGAAGGTCGCAGCCATGGGAAAGTTGACAGTTAAGCCTATCTAGTGACAGCCCATCATAGGCTAGCTGGGTGAGCTTGCAACTTCTACCATGTCGGAGTTTGATTTTCCCCATAGGGTTTCATTGATCGTGTACTCTTGAGTGTAACTCGGGCTGAGAAGGTCGCAGCCATGGGAAAGTTGACAGTTAAGCCTATCTAGTGACAGCCCATCATAGGCTAGCTGGGTGAGCTTGCAGCTTGTACCATGTCGGAGTTTGATTTTCCCCATAGGGTTTCATTGATCGTGTACTCTTGAGTGTAGCACGGGCTGAGAAGGTCGCAGCCATGGGAAAGTTGACAGTTAAGCCTATCTAGTGACAACCCATCATAGGCTAGCTGGGTGATCTTGCAACTTGTATCATGCCGGAGTTTGATTTTCACCATAGGGTTTCATTGATCGCTTACTCGGCAACTTGTATCAAGCAGGATTTCTACTTTCCCCTTAGCGCTTCATTGATCGTGTACTCTTGAGTGTAGCTCGGGCTGAGAATGACGCAGCCATGGGAAAGTTGACAGTTAAGCCTATCTAGTGACAGCCCATCATAGGCTAGCTGGGTGATCTTGCAACTTGTACCATGTCGGAGTTTGATTTTCCCCATAGGGTTTCATTGATCGTGTACTCTTGAGTGTAGCTCGGGCTGAGAAGGTCGCAGCCATGGGAAAGTTGACAGTTAAGCCTATCTAGTGACAACCCATCATAGGCTAGCTGGGTGATCTTGCAACTTGTATCATGCCGGAGTTTGATTTTCACCATAGGGTTTCATTGATCGCTTACTCGGCAACTTGTATCAAGCAGGATTTCTACTTTCCCCTTAGCGCTTCATTGATCGTGTACTCTTGAGTGTAGATCGGGCTGAGAATGACGCAGCCATGGGAAAGTTAACAGTTAAGCCTATCTAGTGACAGCCCATCATAGGCTAGCTGGGTGAGCTTGCAACTTGTACCATGTCGGAGTTTGATTTTCCCCATAGGTTTTCATTGATCGTGTACTCTTGAGTGTAGCTCGGGCTGAGAAGGTCGCAGCCATGGGAAAGTTGACAGTTAAGCCTATCTAGTGACAACCCATCATAGGCTAGCTGGGTGATCTTGCAACTTGTATCATGCCGGAGTTTGATTTTCACCATAGGGTTTCATTGATCGCTTACTCGGCAACTTGTATGAAGCAGGATTTCTACTTTCCCCTTAGCGCTTCATTGATCGTGTACTCTTGAGTGTAGCTCGGGCTGAGAATGACGCAGCCATGGGAAAGTTGACAGTTAAGCCTATCTAGTGACAGCCCATCATAGGCTAGTTGGGTGAGCTTGCAACTTCTACCATGTCGGAGTTTGATTTTGCCATAGGGTTTCATTGATCGTGTACTCTTGAGTGTAACTCGGGCTGAGAAGGTCGCAGCCATGGGAAAGTTGACAGTTAAGCCTATCTAGTGACAGCCCATCATAGGCTAGCTGGGTGAGCTTGCAACTTCTACCATGTCGGAGTTTGATTTTCCCCATAGGGTTTCATTGATCGTGTACTCTTGAGTGTAACTCGGGCTGAGAAGGTCGCAGCCATGGGAAAGTTGACAGTTAAGCCTATCTAGTGACAGCCCATCATAGGCTAGCTGGGTGAGCTTGCAGCTTGTACCATGTCGGAGTTTGATTTTCCCCATAGGGTTTCATTGATCGTGTACTCTTGAGTGTAGCACGGGCTGAGAAGGTCGCAGCCATGGGAAAGTTGACAGTTAAGCCTATCTAGTGACAACCCATCATAGGCTAGCTGGGTGATCTTGCAACTTGTATCATGCCGGAGTTTGATTTTCACCATAGGGTTTCATTGATCGCTTACTCGGCAACTTGTATCAAGCAGGATTTCTACTTTCCCCTTAGCGCTTCATTGATCGTGTACTCTTGAGTGTAGCTCGGGCTGAGAATGACGCAGCCATGGGAAAGTTGACAGTTAAGCCTATCTAGTGACAGCCCATCATAGGCTAGCTGGGTGAGCTTGCAACTTCTACCATGTCGGAGTTTGATTTTCCCCATAGGGTTTCATTTGATCGTGTACTCTTGAGTGTAGCTCGAGCTGAGAAGGTCGCAGCCATGGGAAAGTTGACAGTTAAGCCTATCTAGTGACAACCCATCATAGGCTAGCTGGGTGATCTTGCAACTTGTATCATGCCGGAGTTTGATTTTCACCATAGGGTTTCATTGATCGCTTACTCGGCAACTTGTATGAAGCAGGATTTCTACTTTCCCCTTAGCGCTTCATTGATCGTGTACTCTTGAGTGTAGCTCGGGCTGAGAATGACGCAGCCATGGGAAAGTTGACAGTTAAGCCTATCTAGTGACAGCCCATCATAGGCTAGCTGGGTGAGCTTGCAACTTCTACCATGTCGGAGTTTGATTTTCCCCATAGGGTTTCATTGATCGTGTACTCTTGAGTGTAGCTCGGGCTGAGAAGGTCGCAGCCATGGGAAAGTTGACAGTTAAGCCTATCTAGTGACAACCCATCATAGGCTAGCTGGGTGATCTTGCAACTTGTATCATGCCCGAGTTTGATTTTCACCATAGGGTTTCATTGATCGCTTACTCGGCAACTTGTATGAAGCAGGATTTCTACTTTCCCCTTAGCGCTTCATTGATCGTGTACTCTTGAGTGTAGCTCGGGCTGAGAATGACGCAGCCATGGGAAAGTTGACAGTTAAGCCTATCTAGTGACAGCCCATCATAGGCTAGCTGGGTGAGCTTGCAACTTCTACCATGTCGGAGTTTGATTTTCCCCATAGGGTTTCATTGATCGTGTACTCTTGAGTGTAGCTCGGGCTGAGAAGGTCGCAGCCATGGGAAAGTTGACAGTTAAGCCTATCTAGTGACAACCCATCATAGGCTAGCTGGGTGATCTTGCAACTTGTATCATGCCGGAGTTTGATTTTCACCATAGGGTTTCATTGATCGCTTACTCGGCAACTTGTATCAAGCAGGATTTCTACTTTCCCCTTAGCGCTTCATTGATCGTGTACTCTTGAGTGTAGCTCGGGCTGAGAATGACGCAGCCATGGGAAAGTTGACAGTTAAGCCTATCTAGTGACAGCCCATCATAGGCTAGCTGGGTGAGCTTGCAACTTCTACCATGTCGGAGTTTGATTTTCCCCATAGGGTTTCATTGATCGTGTACTCTTGAGTGTAACTCGGGCTGAGAAGGTCGCAGCCATGGGAAAGTTGACAGTTAAGCCTATCTAGTGACAGCCCATCATAGGCTAGCTGGGTGATCTTGCAACTTGTACCATGTCGGAGTTTGATTTTCCCCATAGGGTTTCATTGATCGTGTACTCTTGAGTGTAGCTCGGGCTGAGAAGGTCGCAGCCATGGGAAAGTTGACAGTTAAGCCTATCTAGTGACAACCCATCATAGGCTAGCTGGGTGATCTTGCAACTTGTATCATGCCGGAGTTTGATTTTCACCATAGGGTTTCATTGATCGCTTACTCGGCAACTTGTATCAAGCAGGATTTCTACTTTCCCCTTAGCGCTTCATTGATCGTGTACTATTGAGTGTAGATCGGGCTGAGAATGACGCAGCCATGGGAAAGTTGACAGTTAAGCCTATCTAGTGACAGCCCATCATAGGCTAGCTGGGTGAGCTTGCAACTTCTACCATGTCGGAGTTTGATTTTCCCCATAGGGTTTCATTGATCGTGTACTCTTGAGTGTAGCTCGGGCTGAGAAGGTCGCAGCCATGGGAAAGTTGACAGTTAAGCCTATCTAGTGACAACCCATCATAGGCTAGCTGGGTGATCTTGCAACTTGTATCATGCCGGAGTTTGATTTTCACCATAGGGTTTCATTGATCGCTTACTCGGCAACTTGTATCAAGCAGGATTTCTACTTTCCCCTTAGCGCTTCATTGATCGTGTACTCTTGAGTGTAGATCGGGCTGAGAATGACGCAGCCATGGGAAAGTTGACAGTTAAGCCTATCTAGTGACAGCCCATCATAGGCTAGCTGGGTGATCTTGCAACTTGTACCATGTCGGAGTTTGATTTTCCCCATAGGGTTTCATTGATCGTGTACTCTTGAGTGTAGCTCGGGCTGAGAAGGTAGCAGCCATGTGAAAGTTGACAGTTAAGCCTATCTAGTGACAGCCCATCATAGGCTAGCTGGGTGATCTTGCAACTTGTATCATGCCGGAGTTTGATTTTCACCATAGGGTTTCATTGATTGCTTACTCGGCAACTTGTATGAAGCAGGATTTCTACTTTCCCCTTAGCGCTTCATTGATCGTGTACTCTTGAGTGTAGCTCGGGCTGAGAATGACGCAGCCATGGGAAAGTTGACAGTTAAGCCTATCTAGTGACAGCCCATCATAGGCTAGCTGGGTGAGCTTGCAACTTCTACCATGTCGGAGTTTGATTTTCCCCCTAGGGTTTCATTGATCGTGTACTCTTGAGTGTAGCTCGGGCTGAGAAGGTCGCAGCCTTGGGAAAGTTGACAGTTAAGCCTATCTAGTGACAACCCATCATAGGCTAGCTGGGTGATCTTGCAACTTGTATCATGCCGGAGTTTGATTTTCACCATAGGGTTTCATTGATCGCTTACTCGGCAACTTGTATGAAGCAGGATTTCTACTTTCCCCTTAGCGCTTCATTGATCGTGTACTCTTGAGTGTAGCTCGGGCTGAGAATGACGCAGCCATGGGAAAGTTGACAGTTAAGCCTATCTAGTGACAGCCCATCATAGGCTAGCTGGGTGAGCTTGCAACTTCTACCATGTCGGAGTTTGATTTTCCCCATAGGGTTTCATTGATCGTGTACTCTTGAGTGTAACTCGGGCTGAGAAGGTCGCAGCCATGGGAAAGTTGACAGTTAAGCCTATCTAGTGACAGCCCATCATAGGCTAGCTGGGTGATCTTGCAACTTGTACCATGTCGGAGTTTGATTTTCCCCATAGGGTTTCATTGATCGTGTACTCTTGAGTGTAGCTCGGGCTGAGAAGGTCGCAGCCATGGGAAAGTTGACAGTTAAGCCTATCTAGTGACAGCCCATCATAGGCTAGCTGGGTGAGCTTGCAACTTGTACCATGTCGGAGTTTGATTTTCCCCATAGGGTTTCATTGATCGTGTACTCTTGAGTGTAGCACGGGCTGAGAAGGTCGCAGCCATGGGAAAGTTGACAGTTAAGCCTATCTAGTGACAACCCATCATAGGCTAGCTGGGTGATCTTGCAACTTGTATCATGCCGGAGTTTGATTTTCACCATAGGGTTTCATTGATCGCTTACTCGGCAACTTGTATCAAGCAGGATTTCTACTTTCCCCTTAGCGCTTCATTGATCGTGTACTATTGAGTGTAGATCGGGCTGAGAATGACGCAGCCATGGGAAAGTTGACAGTTAAGCCTATCTAGTGACAGCCCATCATAGGCTAGCTGGGTGATCTTGCAACTTGTACCATGTCGGAGTTTGATTTTCCCCATAGGGTTTCATTGATCGTGTACTCTTGAGTGTAGCTCGGGCTGAGAAGGTCGCAGCCATGGGAAAGTTGACAGTTAAGCCTATCTAGTGACAACCCATCATAGGCTAGCTGGGTGATCTTGCAACTTGTATCATGCCGGAGTTTGATTTTCACCATAGGGTTTCATTGATCGCTTACTCGGCAACTTGTATCAAGCAGGATTTCTACTTTCCCCTTAGCGCTTCATTGATCGTGTACTCTTGAGTGTAGATCGGGCTGAGAATGACGCAGCCATGGGAAAGTTAACAGTTAAGCCTATCTAGTGACAGCCCATCATAGGCTAGCTGGGTGAGCTTGCAACTTGTACCATGTCGGAGTTTGATTTTCCCCATAGGTTTTCATTGATCGTGTACTCTTGAGTGTAGCTCGGGCTGAGAAGGTCGCAGCCATGGGAAAGTTGACAGTTAAGCCTATCTAGTGACAACCCATCATAGGCTAGCTGGGTGATCTTGCAACTTGTATCATGCCGGAGTTTGATTTTCACCATAGGGTTTCATTGATCGCTTACTCGGCAACTTGTATGAAGCAGGATTTCTACTTTCCCCTTAGCGCTTCATTGATCGTGTACTCTTGAGTGTAGCTCGGGCTGAGAATGACGCAGCCATGGGAAAGTTGACAGTTAAGCCTATCTAGTGACAGCCCATCATAGGCTAGTTGGGTGAGCTTGCAACTTCTACCATGTCGGAGTTTGATTTTGCCATAGGGTTTCATTGATCGTGTACTCTTGAGTGTAACTCGGGCTGAGAAGGTCGCAGCCATGGGAAAGTTGACAGTTAAGCCTATCTAGTGACAGCCCATCATAGGCTAGCTGGGTGAGCTTGCAACTTCTACCATGTCGGAGTTTGATTTTCCCCATAGGGTTTCATTGATCGTGTACTCTTGAGTGTAACTCGGGCTGAGAAGGTCGCAGCCATGGGAAAGTTGACAGTTAAGCCTATCTAGTGACAGCCCATCATAGGCTAGCTGGGTGAGCTTGCAGCTTGTACCATGTCGGAGTTTGATTTTCCCCATAGGGTTTCATTGATCGTGTACTCTTGAGTGTAGCACGGGCTGAGAAGGTCGCAGCCATGGGAAAGTTGACAGTTAAGCCTATCTAGTGACAACCCATCATAGGCTAGCTGGGTGATCTTGCAACTTGTATCATGCCGGAGTTTGATTTTCACCATAGGGTTTCATTGATCGCTTACTCGGCAACTTGTATCAAGCAGGATTTCTACTTTCCCCTTAGCGCTTCATTGATCGTGTACTCTTGAGTGTAGCTCGGGCTGAGAATGACGCAGCCATGGGAAAGTTGACAGTTAAGCCTATCTAGTGACAGCCCATCATAGGCTAGCTGGGTGATCTTGCAACTTGTACCATGTCGGAGTTTGATTTTCCCCATAGGGTTTCATTGATCGTGTACTCTTGAGTGTAGCTCGGGCTGAGAAGGTCGCAGCCATGGGAAAGTTGACAGTTAAGCCTATCTAGTGACAACCCATCATAGGCTAGCTGGGTGATCTTGCAACTTGTATCATGCCGGAGTTTGATTTTCACCATAGGGTTTCATTGATCGCTTACTCGGCAACTTGTATCAAGCAGGATTTCTACTTTCCCCTTAGCGCTTCATTGATCGTGTACTCTTGAGTGTAGATCGGGCTGAGAATGACGCAGCCATGGGAAAGTTAACAGTTAAGCCTATCTAGTGACAGCCCATCATAGGCTAGCTGGGTGAGCTTGCAACTTGTACCATGTCGGAGTTTGATTTTCCCCATAGGTTTTCATTGATCGTGTACTCTTGAGTGTAGCTCGGGCTGAGAAGGTCGCAGCCATGGGAAAGTTGACAGTTAAGCCTATCTAGTGACAACCCATCATAGGCTAGCTGGGTGATCTTGCAACTTGTATCATGCCGGAGTTTGATTTTCACCATAGGGTTTCATTGATCGCTTACTCGGCAACTTGTATGAAGCAGGATTTCTACTTTCCCCTTAGCGCTTCATTGATCGTGTACTCTTGAGTGTAGCTCGGGCTGAGAATGACGCAGCCATGGGAAAGTTGACAGTTAAGCCTATCTAGTGACAGCCCATCATAGGCTAGTTGGGTGAGCTTGCAACTTCTACCATGTCGGAGTTTGATTTTGCCATAGGGTTTCATTGATCGTGTACTCTTGAGTGTAACTCGGGCTGAGAAGGTCGCAGCCATGGGAAAGTTGACAGTTAAGCCTATCTAGTGACAGCCCATCATAGGCTAGCTGGGTGAGCTTGCAACTTCTACCATGTCGGAGTTTGATTTTCCCCATAGGGTTTCATTGATCGTGTACTCTTGAGTGTAACTCGGGCTGAGAAGGTCGCAGCCATGGGAAAGTTGACAGTTAAGCCTATCTAGTGACAGCCCATCATAGGCTAGCTGGGTGAGCTTGCAGCTTGTACCATGTCGGAGTTTGATTTTCCCCATAGGGTTTCATTGATCGTGTACTCTTGAGTGTAGCACGGGCTGAGAAGGTCGCAGCCATGGGAAAGTTGACAGTTAAGCCTATCTAGTGACAACCCATCATAGGCTAGCTGGGTGATCTTGCAACTTGTATCATGCCGGAGTTTGATTTTCACCATAGGGTTTCATTGATCGCTTACTCGGCAACTTGTATCAAGCAGGATTTCTACTTTCCCCTTAGCGCTTCATTGATCGTGTACTCTTGAGTGTAGCTCGGGCTGAGAATGACGCAGCCATGGGAAAGTTGACAGTTAAGCCTATCTAGTGACAGCCCATCATAGGCTAGCTGGGTGAGCTTGCAACTTCTACCATGTCGGAGTTTGATTTTCCCCATAGGGTTTCATTTGATCGTGTACTCTTGAGTGTAGCTCGAGCTGAGAAGGTCGCAGCCATGGGAAAGTTGACAGTTAAGCCTATCTAGTGACAACCCATCATAGGCTAGCTGGGTGATCTTGCAACTTGTATCATGCCGGAGTTTGATTTTCACCATAGGGTTTCATTGATCGCTTACTCGGCAACTTGTATGAAGCAGGATTTCTACTTTCCCCTTAGCGCTTCATTGATCGTGTACTCTTGAGTGTAGCTCGGGCTGAGAATGACGCAGCCATGGGAAAGTTGACAGTTAAGCCTATCTAGTGACAGCCCATCATAGGCTAGCTGGGTGAGCTTGCAACTTCTACCATGTCGGAGTTTGATTTTCCCCATAGGGTTTCATTGATCGTGTACTCTTGAGTGTAGCTCGGGCTGAGAAGGTCGCAGCCATGGGAAAGTTGACAGTTAAGCCTATCTAGTGACAACCCATCATAGGCTAGCTGGGTGATCTTGCAACTTGTATCATGCCCGAGTTTGATTTTCACCATAGGGTTTCATTGATCGCTTACTCGGCAACTTGTATGAAGCAGGATTTCTACTTTCCCCTTAGCGCTTCATTGATCGTGTACTCTTGAGTGTAGCTCGGGCTGAGAATGACGCAGCCATGGGAAAGTTGACAGTTAAGCCTATCTAGTGACAGCCCATCATAGGCTAGCTGGGTGAGCTTGCAACTTCTACCATGTCGGAGTTTGATTTTCCCCATAGGGTTTCATTGATCGTGTACTCTTGAGTGTAGCTCGGGCTGAGAAGGTCGCAGCCATGGGAAAGTTGACAGTTAAGCCTATCTAGTGACAACCCATCATAGGCTAGCTGGGTGATCTTGCAACTTGTATCATGCCGGAGTTTGATTTTCACCATAGGGTTTCATTGATCGCTTACTCGGCAACTTGTATCAAGCAGGATTTCTACTTTCCCCTTAGCGCTTCATTGATCGTGTACTCTTGAGTGTAGCTCGGGCTGAGAATGACGCAGCCATGGGAAAGTTGACAGTTAAGCCTATCTAGTGACAGCCCATCATAGGCTAGCTGGGTGAGCTTGCAACTTCTACCATGTCGGAGTTTGATTTTCCCCATAGGGTTTCATTGATCGTGTACTCTTGAGTGTAACTCGGGCTGAGAAGGTCGCAGCCATGGGAAAGTTGACAGTTAAGCCTATCTAGTGACAGCCCATCATAGGCTAGCTGGGTGATCTTGCAACTTGTACCATGTCGGAGTTTGATTTTCCCCATAGGGTTTCATTGATCGTGTACTCTTGAGTGTAGCTCGGGCTGAGAAGGTCGCAGCCATGGGAAAGTTGACAGTTAAGCCTATCTAGTGACAACCCATCATAGGCTAGCTGGGTGATCTTGCAACTTGTATCATGCCGGAGTTTGATTTTCACCATAGGGTTTCATTGATCGCTTACTCGGCAACTTGTATCAAGCAGGATTTCTACTTTCCCCTTAGCGCTTCATTGATCGTGTACTATTGAGTGTAGATCGGGCTGAGAATGACGCAGCCATGGGAAAGTTGACAGTTAAGCCTATCTAGTGACAGCCCATCATAGGCTAGCTGGGTGATCTTGCAACTTGTACCATGTCGGAGTTTGATTTTCCCCATAGGGTTTCATTGATCGTGTACTCTTGAGTGTAGCTCGGGCTGAGAAGGTCGCAGCCATGGGAAAGTTGACAGTTAAGCCTATCTAGTGACAACCCATCATAGGCTAGCTGGGTGATCTTGCAACTTGTATCATGCCGGAGTTTGATTTTCACCATAGGGTTTCATTGATCGCTTACTCGGCAACTTGTATCAAGCAGGATTTCTACTTTCCCCTTAGCGCTTCATTGATCGTGTACTCTTGAGTGTAGATCGGGCTGAGAATGACGCAGCCATGGGAAAGTTAACAGTTAAGCCTATCTAGTGACAGCCCATCATAGGCTAGCTGGGTGAGCTTGCAACTTGTACCATGTCGGAGTTTGATTTTCCCCATAGGTTTTCATTGATCGTGTACTCTTGAGTGTAGCTCGGGCTGAGAAGGTCGCAGCCATGGGAAAGTTGACAGTTAAGCCTATCTAGTGACAACCCATCATAGGCTAGCTGGGTGATCTTGCAACTTGTATCATGCCGGAGTTTGATTTTCACCATAGGGTTTCATTGATCGCTTACTCGGCAACTTGTATGAAGCAGGATTTCTACTTTCCCCTTAGCGCTTCATTGATCGTGTACTCTTGAGTGTAGCTCGGGCTGAGAATGACGCAGCCATGGGAAAGTTGACAGTTAAGCCTATCTAGTGACAGCCCATCATAGGCTAGTTGGGTGAGCTTGCAACTTCTACCATGTCGGAGTTTGATTTTGCCATAGGGTTTCATTGATCGTGTACTCTTGAGTGTAACTCGGGCTGAGAAGGTCGCAGCCATGGGAAAGTTGACAGTTAAGCCTATCTAGTGACAGCCCATCATAGGCTAGCTGGGTGAGCTTGCAACTTCTACCATGTCGGAGTTTGATTTTCCCCATAGGGTTTCATTGATCGTGTACTCTTGAGTGTAACTCGGGCTGAGAAGGTCGCAGCCATGGGAAAGTTGACAGTTAAGCCTATCTAGTGACAGCCCATCATAGGCTAGCTGGGTGAGCTTGCAACTTCTACCATGTCGGAGTTTGATTTTCCCCATAGGGTTTCATTGATCGTGTACTCTTGAGTGTAGCTCGGGCTGAGAAGGTCGCAGCCATGGGAAAGTTGACAGTTAAGCCTATCTAGTGACAACCCATCATAGGCTAGCTGGGTGATCTTGCAACTTGTATCATGCCGGAGTTTGATTTTCACCATAGGGTTTCATTGATCGCTTACTCGGCAACTTGTATCAAGCAGGATTTCTACTTTCCCCTTAGCGCTTCATTGATCGTGTACTCTTGAGTGTAGATCGGGCTGAGAATGACGCAGCCATGGGAAAGTTGACAGTTAAGCCTATCTAGTGACAGCCCATCATAGGCTAGCTGGGTGATCTTGCAACTTGTACCATGTCGGAGTTTGATTTTCCCCATAGGGTTTCATTGATCGTGTACTCTTGAGTGTAGCTCGGGCTGAGAAGGTAGCAGCCATGTGAAAGTTGACAGTTAAGCCTATCTAGTGACAGCCCATCATAGGCTAGCTGGGTGATCTTGCAACTTGTATCATGCCGGAGTTTGATTTTCACCATAGGGTTTCATTGATTGCTTACTCGGCAACTTGTATGAAGCAGGATTTCTACTTTCCCCTTAGCGCTTCATTGATCGTGTACTCTTGAGTGTAGCTCGGGCTGAGAATGACGCAGCCATGGGAAAGTTGACAGTTAAGCCTATCTAGTGACAGCCCATCATAGGCTAGCTGGGTGAGCTTGCAACTTCTACCATGTCGGAGTTTGATTTTCCCCATAGGGTTTCATTGATCGTGTACTCTTGAGTGTAGCTCGGGCTGAGAAGGTCGCAGCCTTGGGAAAGTTGACAGTTAAGCCTATCTAGTGACAACCCATCATAGGCTAGCTGGGTGATCTTGCAACTTGTATCATGCCGGAGTTTGATTTTCACCATAGGGTTTCATTGATCGCTTACTCGGCAACTTGTATGAAGCAGGATTTCTACTTTCCCCTTAGCGCTTCATTGATCGTGTACTCTTGAGTGTAGCTCGGGCTGAGAATGACGCAGCCATGGGAAAGTTGACAGTTAAGCCTATCTAGTGACAGCCCATCATAGGCTAGCTGGGTGAGCTTGCAACTTCTACCATGTCGGAGTTTGATTTTCCCCATAGGGTTTCATTGATCGTGTACTCTTGAGTGTAGCTCGAGCTGAGAAGGTCGCAGCCATGGGAAAGTTGACAGTTAAGCCTATCTAGTGACAACCCATCATAGGCTAGCTGGGTGATCTTGCAACTTGTATCATGCCGGAGTTTGATTTTCACCATAGGGTTTCATTGATCGCTTACTCGGCAACTTGTATGAAGCAGGATTTCTACTTTCCCCTTAGCGCTTCATTGATCGTGTACTCTTGAGTGTAGCTCGGGCTGAGAATGACGCAGCCATGGGAAAGTTGACAGTTAAGCCTATCTAGTGACAGCCCATCATAGGCTAGCTGGGTGAGCTTGCAACTTCTACCATGTCGGAGTTTGATTTTCCCCATAGGGTTTCATTGATCGTGTACTCTTGAGTGTAGCTCGGGCTGAGAAGGTCGCAGCCATGGGAAAGTTGACAGTTAAGCCTATCTAGTGACAACCCATCATAGGCTAGCTGGGTGATCTTGCAACTTGTATCATGCCGGAGTTTGATTTTCACCATAGGGTTTCATTGATCGCTTACTCGGCAACTTGTATGAAGCAGGATTTCTACTTTCCCCTTAGCGCTTCATTGATCGTGTACTCTTGAGTGTAGCTCGGGCTGAGAATGACGCAGCCATGGGAAAGTTGACAGTTAAGCCTATCTAGTGACAGCCCATCATAGGCTAGCTGGGTGAGCTTGCAACTTCTACCATGTCGGAGTTTGAATTTCCCCATAGGGTTTCATTGATCGTGTACTCTTGAGTGTAGCTCGGGCTGAGAAGGTCGCAGCCATGGGAAAGTTGACAGTTAAGCCTATCTAGTGACAACCCATCATAGGCTAGCTGGGTGATCTTGCAACTTGTATCATGCCGGAGTTTGATTTTCACCATAGGGTTTCATTGATCGCTTACTCGGCAACTTGTATCAAGCAGGATTTCTACTTTCCCCTTAGCGCTTCATTGATCGTGTACTCTTGAGTGTAGATCGGGCTGAGAATGACGCAGCCATGGGAAAGTTGACAGTTAAGCCTATCTAGTGACAGCCCATCATAGGCTAGCTGGGTGATCTTGCAACTTGTACCATGTCGGAGTTTGATTTTCCCCATAGGGTTTCATTGATCGTGTACTCTTGAGTGTAGCTCGGGCTGAGAAGGTCGCAGCCATGTGAAAGTTGACAGTTAAGCCTATCTAGTGACAACCCATCATAGGCTAGCTGGGTGATCTTGCAACTTGTATCATGCCGGAGTTTGATTTTCACCATAGGGTTTCATTGATCGCTTACTCGGCAACTTGTATGAAGCAGGATTTCTACTTTCCCCTTAGCGCTTCATTGATCGTGTACTCTTGAGTGTAGCTCGGGCTGAGAATGACGCAGCCATGGGAAAGTTGACAGTTAAGCCTATCTAGTGACAGCCCATCATAGGCTAGCTGGGTGAGCTTGCAACTTCTACCATGTCGGAGTTTGATTTTCCCCATAGGGTTTCATTGATCGTGTACTCTTGAGTGTAGCTCGGGCTGAGAAGGTCGCAGCCATGGGAAAGTTGACAGTTAAGCCTATCTAGTGACAACCCATCATAGGCTAGCTGGGTGATCTTGCAACTTGTATCATGCCGGAGTTTGATTTTCACCATAGGGTTTCATTGATCGCTTACTCGGCAACTTGTATCAAGCAGGATTTCTACTTTCCCCTTAGCGCTTCATTGATCGTGTACTCTTGAGTGTAGATCGGGCTGAGAATGACGCAGCCATGGGAAAGTTGACAGTTAAGCCTATCTAGTGACAGCCCATCATAGGCTAGCTGGGTGATCTTGCAACTTGTACCATGTCGGAGTTTGATTTTCCCCATAGGGTTTCATTGATCGTGTACTCTTGAGTGTAGCTCGGGCTGAGAAGGTAGCAGCCATGTGAAAGTTGACAGTTAAGCCTATCTAGTGACAGCCCATCATAGGCTAGCTGGGTGATCTTGCAACTTGTATCATGCCGGAGTTTGATTTTCACCATAGGGTTTCATTGATTGCTTACTCGGCAACTTGTATGAAGCAGGATTTCTACTTTCCCCTTAGCGCTTCATTGATCGTGTACTCTTGAGTGTAGCTCGGGCTGAGAATGACGCAGCCATGGGAAAGTTGACAGTTAAGCCTATCTAGTGACAGCCCATCATAGGCTAGCTGGGTGAGCTTGCAACTTCTACCATGTCGGAGTTTGATTTTCCCCATAGGGTTTCATTGATCGTGTACTCTTGAATGTAGCTCGGGCTGAGAAGGTCGCAGCCTTGGGAAAGTTGACAGTTAAGCCTATCTAGTGACAACCCATCATAGGCTAGCTGGGTGATCTTGCAACTTGTATCATGCCGGAGTTTGATTTTCACCATAGGGTTTCATTGATCGCTTACTCGGCAACTTGTATGAAGCAGGATTTCTACTTTCCCCTTAGCGCTTCATTGATCGTGTACTCTTGAGTGTAGCTCGGGCTGAGAATGACGCAGCCATGGGAAAGTTGACAGTTAAGCCTATCTAGTGACAGCCCATCATAGGCTAGCTGGGTGAGCTTGCAACTTCTACCATGTCGGAGTTTGATTTTCCCCATAGGGTTTCATTGATCGTGTACTCTTGAGTGTAACTCGGGCTGAGAAGGTCGCAGCCATGGGAAAGTTGACAGTTAAGCCTATCTAGTGACAGCCCATCATAGGCTAGCTGGGTGATCTTGCAACTTGTACCATGTCGGAGTTTGATTTTCCCCATAGGGTTTCATTGATCGTGTACTCTTGAGTGTAGCTCGGGCTGAGAAGGTCGCAGCCATGGGAAAGTTGACAGTTAAGCCTATCTAGTGACAGCCCATCATAGGCTAGCTGGGTGATCTTGCAACTTGTACCATGTCGGAGTTTGATTTTCCCCATAGGGTTTCATTGATCGTGTACTCTTGAGTGTAGCTCGGGCTGAGAAGGTCGCAGCCATGGGAAAGTTGACAGTTAAGCCTATCTAGTGACAACCCATCATAGGCTAGCTGGGTGATCTTGCAACTTGTATCATGCCGGAGTTTGATTTTCACCATAGGGTTTCATTGATCGCTTACTCGGCAACTTGTATCAAGCAGGATTTCTACTTTCCCCTTAGCGCTTCATTGATCGTGTACTCTTGAGTGTAGATCGGGCTGAGAATGACGCAGCCATGGGAAAGTTAACAGTTAAGCCTATCTAGTGACAGCCCATCATAGGCTAGCTGGGTGAGCTTGCAACTTGTACCATGTCGGAGTTTGATTTTCCCCATAGGTTTTCATTGATCGTGTACTCTTGAGTGTAGCTCGGGCTGAGAAGGTCGCAGCCATGGGAAAGTTGACAGTTAAGCCTATCTAGTGACAACCCATCATAGGCTAGCTGGGTGATCTTGCAACTTGTATCATGCCGGAGTTTGATTTTCACCATAGGGTTTCATTGATCGCTTACTCGGCAACTTGTATGAAGCAGGATTTCTACTTTCCCCTTAGCGCTTCATTGATCGTGTACTCTTGAGTGTAGCTCGGGCTGAGAATGACGCAGCCATGGGAAAGTTGACAGTTAAGCCTATCTAGTGACAGCCCATCATAGGCTAGATGGGTGAGCTTGCAACTTCTACCATGTCGGAGTTTGATTTTGCCATAGGGTTTCATTGATCGTGTACTCTTGAGTGTAACTCGGGCTGAGAAGGTCGCAGCCATGGGAAAGTTGACAGTTAAGCCTATCTAGTGACAGCCCATCATAGGCTAGCTGGGTGAGCTTGCAACTTCTACCATGTCGGAGTTTGATTTTCCCCATAGGGTTTCATTGATCGTGTACTCTTGAGTGTAACTCGGGCTGAGAAGGTCGCAGCCATGGGAAAGTTGACAGTTAAGCCTATCTAGTGACAGCCCATTATAGGCTAGCTGGGTGAGCTTGCAGCTTGTACCATGTCGGAGTTTGATTTTCCCCATAGGGTTTCATTGATCGTGTACTCTTGAGTGTAGCACGGGCTGAGAAGGTCGCAGCCATGGGAAAGTTGACAGTTAAGCCTATCTAGTGACAACCCATCATAGGCTAGCTGGGTGATCTTGCAACTTGTATCATGCCGGAGTTTGATTTTCACCATAGGGTTTCATTGATCGCTTACTCGGCAACTTGTATGAAGCAGGATTTCTACTTTCCCCTTAGCGCTTCATTGATCGTGTACTCTTGAGTGTAGCTCGGGCTGAGAATGACGCAGCCATGGGAAAGTTGACAGTTAAGCCTATCTAGTGACAGCCCATCATAGGCTAGTTGGGTGAGCTTGCAACTTCTACCATGTCGGAGTTTGATTTTGCCATAGGGTTTCATTGATCGTGTACTCTTGAGTGTAACTCGGGCTGAGAAGGTCGCAGCCATGGGAAAGTTGACAGTTAAGCCTATCTAGTGACAGCCCATCATAGGCTAGCTGGGTGAGCTTGCAACTTCTACCATGTCGGAGTTTGATTTTCCCCATAGGGTTTCATTGATCGTGTACTCTTGAGTGTAACTCGGGCTGAGAAGGTCGCAGCCATGGGAAAGTTGACAGTTAAGCCTATCTAGTGACAGCCCATCATAGGCTAGCTGGGTGAGCTTGCAACTTCTACCATGTCGGAGTTTGATTTTCCCCATAGGGTTTCATTGATCGTGTACTCTTGAGTGTAGCTCGGGCTGAGAAGGTCGCAGCCATGGGAAAGTTGACAGTTAAGCCTATCTAGTGACAACCCATCATAGGCTAGCTGGGTGATCTTGCAACTTGTATCATGCCGGAGTTTGATTTTCACCATAGGGTTTCATTGATCGCTTACTCGGCAACTTGTATCAAGCAGGATTTCTACTTTCCCCTTAGCGCTTCATTGATCGTGTACTCTTGAGTGTAGATCGGGCTGAGAATGACGCAGCCATGGGAAAGTTGACAGTTAAGCCTATCTAGTGACAGCCCATCATAGGCTAGCTGGGTGATCTTGCAACTTGTACCATGTCGGAGTTTGATTTTCCCCATAGGGTTTCATTGATCGTGTACTCTTGAGTGTAGCTCGGGCTGAGAAGGTAGCAGCCATGTGAAAGTTGACAGTTAAGCCTATCTAGTGACAGCCCATCATAGGCTAGCTGGGTGATCTTGCAACTTGTATCATGCCGGAGTTTGATTTTCACCATAGGGTTTCATTGATTGCTTACTCGGCAACTTGTATGAAGCAGGATTTCTACTTTCCCCTTAGCGCTTCATTGATCGTGTACTCTTGAGTGTAGCTCGGGCTGAGAATGACGCAGCCATGGGAAAGTTGACAGTTAAGCCTATCTAGTGACAGCCCATCATAGGCTAGCTGGGTGAGCTTGCAACTTCTACCATGTCGGAGTTTGATTTTCCCCATAGGGTTTCATTGATCGTGTACTCTTGAGTGTAGCTCGGGCTGAGAAGGTCGCAGCCTTGGGAAAGTTGACAGTTAAGCCTATCTAGTGACAACCCATCATAGGCTAGCTGGGTGATCTTGCAACTTGTATCATGCCGGAGTTTGATTTTCACCATAGGGTTTCATTGATCGCTTACTCGGCAACTTGTATGAAGCAGGATTTCTACTTTCCCCTTAGCGCTTCATTGATCGTGTACTCTTGAGTGTAGCTCGGGCTGAGAATGACGCAGCCATGGGAAAGTTGACAGTTAAGCCTATCTAGTGACAGCCCATCATAGGCTAGCTGGGTGAGCTTGCAACTTCTACCATGTCGGAGTTTGATTTTCCCCATAGGGTTTCATTGATCGTGTACTCTTGAGTGTAGCTCGAGCTGAGAAGGTCGCAGCCATGGGAAAGTTGACAGTTAAGCCTATCTAGTGACAACCCATCATAGGCTAGCTGGGTGATCTTGCAACTTGTATCATGCCGGAGTTTGATTTTCACCATAGGGTTTCATTGATCGCTTACTCGGCAACTTGTATGAAGCAGGATTTCTACTTTCCCCTTAGCGCTTCATTGATCGTGTACTCTTGAGTGTAGCTCGGGCTGAGAATGACGCAGCCATGGGAAAGTTGACAGTTAAGCCTATCTAGTGACAGCCCATCATAGGCTAGCTGGGTGAGCTTGCAACTTCTACCATGTCGGAGTTTGATTTTCCCCATAGGGTTTCATTGATCGTGTACTCTTGAGTGTAGCTCGGGCTGAGAAGGTCGCAGCCATGGGAAAGTTGACAGTTAAGCCTATCTAGTGACAACCCATCATAGGCTAGCTGGGTGATCTTGCAACTTGTATCATGCCGGAGTTTGATTTTCACCATAGGGTTTCATTGATCGCTTACTCGGCAACTTGTATGAAGCAGGATTTCTACTTTCCCCTTAGCGCTTCATTGATCGTGTACTCTTGAGTGTAGCTCGGGCTGAGAATGACGCAGCCATGGGAAAGTTGACAGTTAAGCCTATCTAGTGACAGCCCATCATAGGCTAGCTGGGTGAGCTTGCAACTTCTACCATGTCGGAGTTTGAATTTCCCCATAGGGTTTCATTGATCGTGTACTCTTGAGTGTAGCTCGGGCTGAGAAGGTCGCAGCCATGGGAAAGTTGACAGTTAAGCCTATCTAGTGACAACCCATCATAGGCTAGCTGGGTGATCTTGCAACTTGTATCATGCCGGAGTTTGATTTTCACCATAGGGTTTCATTGATCGCTTACTCGGCAACTTGTATCAAGCAGGATTTCTACTTTCCCCTTAGCGCTTCATTGATCGTGTACTCTTGAGTGTAGATCGGGCTGAGAATGACGCAGCCATGGGAAAGTTGACAGTTAAGCCTATCTAGTGACAGCCCATCATAGGCTAGCTGGGTGATCTTGCAACTTGTACCATGTCGGAGTTTGATTTTCCCCATAGGGTTTCATTGATCGTGTACTCTTGAGTGTAGCTCGGGCTGAGAAGGTCGCAGCCATGTGAAAGTTGACAGTTAAGCCTATCTAGTGACAACCCATCATAGGCTAGCTGGGTGATCTTGCAACTTGTATCATGCCGGAGTTTGATTTTCACCATAGGGTTTCATTGATCGCTTACTCGGCAACTTGTATGAAGCAGGATTTCTACTTTCCCCTTAGCGCTTCATTGATCGTGTACTCTTGAGTGTAGCTCGGGCTGAGAATGACGCAGCCATGGGAAAGTTGACAGTTAAGCCTATCTAGTGACAGCCCATCATAGGCTAGCTGGGTGAGCTTGCAACTTCTACCATGTCGGAGTTTGATTTTCCCCATAGGGTTTCATTGATCGTGTACTCTTGAGTGTAGCTCGGGCTGAGAAGGTCGCAGCCATGGGAAAGTTGACAGTTAAGCCTATCTAGTGACAACCCATCATAGGCTAGCTGGGTGATCTTGCAACTTGTATCATGCCGGAGTTTGATTTTCACCATAGGGTTTCATTGATCGCTTACTCGGCAACTTGTATCAAGCAGGATTTCTACTTTCCCCTTAGCGCTTCATTGATCGTGTACTCTTGAGTGTAGATCGGGCTGAGAATGACGCAGCCATGGGAAAGTTGACAGTTAAGCCTATCTAGTGACAGCCCATCATAGGCTAGCTGGGTGATCTTGCAACTTGTACCATGTCGGAGTTTGATTTTCCCCATAGGGTTTCATTGATCGTGTACTCTTGAGTGTAGCTCGGGCTGAGAAGGTAGCAGCCATGTGAAAGTTGACAGTTAAGCCTATCTAGTGACAGCCCATCATAGGCTAGCTGGGTGATCTTGCAACTTGTATCATGCCGGAGTTTGATTTTCACCATAGGGTTTCATTGATTGCTTACTCGGCAACTTGTATGAAGCAGGATTTCTACTTTCCCCTTAGCGCTTCATTGATCGTGTACTCTTGAGTGTAGCTCGGGCTGAGAATGACGCAGCCATGGGAAAGTTGACAGTTAAGCCTATCTAGTGACAGCCCATCATAGGCTAGCTGGGTGAGCTTGCAACTTCTACCATGTCGGAGTTTGATTTTCCCCATAGGGTTTCATTGATCGTGTACTCTTGAATGTAGCTCGGGCTGAGAAGGTCGCAGCCTTGGGAAAGTTGACAGTTAAGCCTATCTAGTGACAACCCATCATAGGCTAGCTGGGTGATCTTGCAACTTGTATCATGCCGGAGTTTGATTTTCACCATAGGGTTTCATTGATCGCTTACTCGGCAACTTGTATGAAGCAGGATTTCTACTTTCCCCTTAGCGCTTCATTGATCGTGTACTCTTGAGTGTAGCTCGGGCTGAGAATGACGCAGCCATGGGAAAGTTGACAGTTAAGCCTATCTAGTGACAGCCCATCATAGGCTAGCTGGGTGAGCTTGCAACTTCTACCATGTCGGAGTTTGATTTTCCCCATAGGGTTTCATTGATCGTGTACTCTTGAGTGTAACTCGGGCTGAGAAGGTCGCAGCCATGGGAAAGTTGACAGTTAAGCCTATCTAGTGACAGCCCATCATAGGCTAGCTGGGTGATCTTGCAACTTGTACCATGTCGGAGTTTGATTTTCCCCATAGGGTTTCATTGATCGTGTACTCTTGAGTGTAGCTCGGGCTGAGAAGGTCGCAGCCATGGGAAAGTTGACAGTTAAGCCTATCTAGTGACAGCCCATCATAGGCTAGCTGGGTGAGCTTGCAACTTGTACCATGTCGGAGTTTGATTTTCCCCATAGGGTTTCATTGATCGTGTACTCTTGAGTGTAGCACGGGCTGAGAAGGTCGCAGCCATGGGAAAGTTGACAGTTAAGCCTATCTAGTGACAACCCATCATAGGCTAGCTGGGTGATCTTGCAACTTGTATCATGCCGGAGTTTGATTTTCACCATAGGGTTTCATTGATCGCTTACTCGGCAACTTGTATCAAGCAGGATTTCTACTTTCCCCTTAGCGCTTCATTGATCGTGTACTATTGAGTGTAGATCGGGCTGAGAATGACGCAGCCATGGGAAAGTTGACAGTTAAGCCTATCTAGTGACAGCCCATCATAGGCTAGCTGGGTGATCTTGCAACTTGTACCATGTCGGAGTTTGATTTTCCCCATAGGGTTTCATTGATCGTGTACTCTTGAGTGTAGCTCGGGCTGAGAAGGTAGCAGCCATGTGAAAGTTGACAGTTAAGCCTATCTAGTGACAGCCCATCATAGGCTAGCTGGGTGATCTTGCAACTTGTATCATGCCGGAGTTTGATTTTCACCATAGGGTTTCATTGATTGCTTACTCGGCAACTTGTATGAAGCAGGATTTCTACTTTCCCCTTAGCGCTTCATTGATCGTGTACTCTTGAGTGTAGCTCGGGCTGAGAATGACGCAGCCATGGGAAAGTTGACAGTTAAGCCTATCTAGTGACAGCCCATCATAGGCTAGCTGGGTGAGCTTGCAACTTCTACCATGTCGGAGTTTGATTTTCCCCATAGGGTTTCATTGATCGTGTACTCTTGAGTGTAGCTCGGGCTGAGAAGGTCGCAGCCTTGGGAAAGTTGACAGTTAAGCCTATCTAGTGACAACCCATCATAGGCTAGCTGGGTGATCTTGCAACTTGTATCATGCCGGAGTTTGATTTTCACCATAGGGTTTCATTGATCGCTTACTCGGCAACTTGTATGAAGCAGGATTTCTACTTTCCCCTTAGCGCTTCATTGATCGTGTACTCTTGAGTGTAGCTCGGGCTGAGAATGACGCAGCCATGGGAAAGTTGACAGTTAAGCCTATCTAGTGACAGCCCATCATAGGCTAGCTGGGTGAGCTTGCAACTTCTACCATGTCGGAGTTTGATTTTCCCCATAGGGTTTCATTGATCGTGTACTCTTGAGTGTAGCTCGAGCTGAGAAGGTCGCAGCCATGGGAAAGTTGACAGTTAAGCCTATCTAGTGACAACCCATCATAGGCTAGCTGGGTGATCTTGCAACTTGTATCATGCCGGAGTTTGATTTTCACCATAGGGTTTCATTGATCGCTTACTCGGCAACTTGTATGAAGCAGGATTTCTACTTTCCCCTTAGCGCTTCATTGATCGTGTACTCTTGAGTGTAGCTCGGGCTGAGAATGACGCAGCCATGGGAAAGTTGACAGTTAAGCCTATCTAGTGACAGCCCATCATAGGCTAGCTGGGTGAGCTTGCAACTTCTACCATGTCGGAGTTTGATTTTCCCCATAGGGTTTCATTGATCGTGTACTCTTGAGTGTAGCTCGGGCTGAGAAGGTCGCAGCCATGGGAAAGTTGACAGTTAAGCCTATCTAGTGACAACCCATCATAGGCTAGCTGGGTGATCTTGCAACTTGTATCATGCCGGAGTTTGATTTTCACCATAGGGTTTCATTGATCGCTTACTCGGCAACTTGTATGAAGCAGGATTTCTACTTTCCCCTTAGCGCTTCATTGATCGTGTACTCTTGAGTGTAGCTCGGGCTGAGAATGACGCAGCCATGGGAAAGTTGACAGTTAAGCCTATCTAGTGACAGCCCATCATAGGCTAGCTGGGTGAGCTTGCAACTTCTACCATGTCGGAGTTTGAATTTCCCCATAGGGTTTCATTGATCGTGTACTCTTGAGTGTAGCTCGGGCTGAGAAGGTCGCAGCCATGGGAAAGTTGACAGTTAAGCCTATCTAGTGACAACCCATCATAGGCTAGCTGGGTGATCTTGCAACTTGTATCATGCCGGAGTTTGATTTTCACCATAGGGTTTCATTGATCGCTTACTCGGCAACTTGTATCAAGCAGGATTTCTACTTTCCCCTTAGCGCTTCATTGATCGTGTACTCTTGAGTGTAGATCGGGCTGAGAATGACGCAGCCATGGGAAAGTTGACAGTTAAGCCTATCTAGTGACAGCCCATCATAGGCTAGCTGGGTGATCTTGCAACTTGTACCATGTCGGAGTTTGATTTTCCCCATAGGGTTTCATTGATCGTGTACTCTTGAGTGTAGCTCGGGCTGAGAAGGTCGCAGCCATGTGAAAGTTGACAGTTAAGCCTATCTAGTGACAACCCATCATAGGCTAGCTGGGTGATCTTGCAACTTGTATCATGCCGGAGTTTGATTTTCACCATAGGGTTTCATTGATCGCTTACTCGGCAACTTGTATGAAGCAGGATTTCTACTTTCCCCTTAGCGCTTCATTGATCGTGTACTCTTGAGTGTAGCTCGGGCTGAGAATGACGCAGCCATGGGAAAGTTGACAGTTAAGCCTATCTAGTGACAGCCCATCATAGGCTAGCTGGGTGAGCTTGCAACTTCTACCATGTCGGAGTTTGATTTTCCCCATAGGGTTTCATTGATCGTGTACTCTTGAGTGTAGCTCGGGCTGAGAAGGTCGCAGCCATGGGAAAGTTGACAGTTAAGCCTATCTAGTGACAACCCATCATAGGCTAGCTGGGTGATCTTGCAACTTGTATCATGCCGGAGTTTGATTTTCACCATAGGGTTTCATTGATCGCTTACTCGGCAACTTGTATCAAGCAGGATTTCTACTTTCCCCTTAGCGCTTCATTGATCGTGTACTCTTGAGTGTAGATCGGGCTGAGAATGACGCAGCCATGGGAAAGTTGACAGTTAAGCCTATCTAGTGACAGCCCATCATAGGCTAGCTGGGTGATCTTGCAACTTGTACCATGTCGGAGTTTGATTTTCCCCATAGGGTTTCATTGATCGTGTACTCTTGAGTGTAGCTCGGGCTGAGAAGGTAGCAGCCATGTGAAAGTTGACAGTTAAGCCTATCTAGTGACAGCCCATCATAGGCTAGCTGGGTGATCTTGCAACTTGTATCATGCCGGAGTTTGATTTTCACCATAGGGTTTCATTGATTGCTTACTCGGCAACTTGTATGAAGCAGGATTTCTACTTTCCCCTTAGCGCTTCATTGATCGTGTACTCTTGAGTGTAGCTCGGGCTGAGAATGACGCAGCCATGGGAAAGTTGACAGTTAAGCCTATCTAGTGACAGCCCATCATAGGCTAGCTGGGTGAGCTTGCAACTTCTACCATGTCGGAGTTTGATTTTCCCCATAGGGTTTCATTGATCGTGTACTCTTGAATGTAGCTCGGGCTGAGAAGGTCGCAGCCTTGGGAAAGTTGACAGTTAAGCCTATCTAGTGACAACCCATCATAGGCTAGCTGGGTGATCTTGCAACTTGTATCATGCCGGAGTTTGATTTTCACCATAGGGTTTCATTGATCGCTTACTCGGCAACTTGTATGAAGCAGGATTTCTACTTTCCCCTTAGCGCTTCATTGATCGTGTACTCTTGAGTGTAGCTCGGGCTGAGAATGACGCAGCCATGGGAAAGTTGACAGTTAAGCCTATCTAGTGACAGCCCATCATAGGCTAGCTGGGTGAGCTTGCAACTTCTACCATGTCGGAGTTTGATTTTCCCCATAGGGTTTCATTGATCGTGTACTCTTGAGTGTAACTCGGGCTGAGAAGGTCGCAGCCATGGGAAAGTTGACAGTTAAGCCTATCTAGTGACAGCCCATCATAGGCTAGCTGGGTGATCTTGCAACTTGTACCATGTCGGAGTTTGATTTTCCCCATAGGGTTTCATTGATCGTGTACTCTTGAGTGTAGCTCGGGCTGAGAAGGTCGCAGCCATGGGAAAGTTGACAGTTAAGCCTATCTAGTGACAGCCCATCATAGGCTAGCTGGGTGATCTTGCAACTTGTACCATGTCGGAGTTTGATTTTCCCCATAGGGTTTCATTGATCGTGTACTCTTGAGTGTAGCTCGGGCTGAGAAGGTCGCAGCCATGGGAAAGTTGACAGTTAAGCCTATCTAGTGACAACCCATCATAGGCTAGCTGGGTGATCTTGCAACTTGTATCATGCCGGAGTTTGATTTTCACCATAGGGTTTCATTGATCGCTTACTCGGCAACTTGTATCAAGCAGGATTTCTACTTTCCCCTTAGCGCTTCATTGATCGTGTACTCTTGAGTGTAGATCGGGCTGAGAATGACGCAGCCATGGGAAAGTTAACAGTTAAGCCTATCTAGTGACAGCCCATCATAGGCTAGCTGGGTGAGCTTGCAACTTGTACCATGTCGGAGTTTGATTTTCCCCATAGGTTTTCATTGATCGTGTACTCTTGAGTGTAGCTCGGGCTGAGAAGGTCGCAGCCATGGGAAAGTTGACAGTTAAGCCTATCTAGTGACAACCCATCATAGGCTAGCTGGGTGATCTTGCAACTTGTATCATGCCGGAGTTTGATTTTCACCATAGGGTTTCATTGATCGCTTACTCGGCAACTTGTATGAAGCAGGATTTCTACTTTCCCCTTAGCGCTTCATTGATCGTGTACTCTTGAGTGTAGCTCGGGCTGAGAATGACGCAGCCATGGGAAAGTTGACAGTTAAGCCTATCTAGTGACAGCCCATCATAGGCTAGATGGGTGAGCTTGCAACTTCTACCATGTCGGAGTTTGATTTTGCCATAGGGTTTCATTGATCGTGTACTCTTGAGTGTAACTCGGGCTGAGAAGGTCGCAGCCATGGGAAAGTTGACAGTTAAGCCTATCTAGTGACAGCCCATCATAGGCTAGCTGGGTGAGATTGCAACTTCTACCATGTCGGAGTTTGATTTTCCCCATAGGGTTTCATTGATCGTGTACTCTTGAGTGTAACTCGGGCTGAGAAGGTCGCAGCCATGGGAAAGTTGACAGTTAAGCCTATCTAGTGACAGCCCATTATAGGCTAGCTGGGTGAGCTTGCAGCTTGTACCATGTCGGAGTTTGATTTTCCCCATAGGGTTTCATTGATCGTGTACTCTTGAGTGTAGCACGGGCTGAGAAGGTCGCAGCCATGGGAAAGTTGACAGTTAAGCCTATCTAGTGACAACCCATCATAGGCTAGCTGGGTGATCTTGCAACTTGTATCATGCCGGAGTTTGATTTTCACCATAGGGTTTCATTGATCGCTTACTCGGCAACTTGTATGAAGCAGGATTTCTACTTTCCCCTTAGCGCTTCATTGATCGTGTACTCTTGAGTGTAGCTCGGGCTGAGAATGACGCAGCCATGGGAAAGTTGACAGTTAAGCCTATCTAGTGACAGCCCATCATAGGCTAGTTGGGTGAGCTTGCAACTTCTACCATGTCGGAGTTTGATTTTGCCATAGGGTTTCATTGATCGTGTACTCTTGAGTGTAACTCGGGCTGAGAAGGTCGCAGCCATGGGAAAGTTGACAGTTAAGCCTATCTAGTGACAGCCCATCATAGGCTAGCTGGGTGAGCTTGCAACTTCTACCATGTCGGAGTTTGATTTTCCCCATAGGGTTTCATTGATCGTGTACTCTTGAGTGTAACTCGGGCTGAGAAGGTCGCAGCCATGGGAAAGTTGACAGTTAAGCCTATCTAGTGACAGCCCATCATAGGCTAGCTGGGTGAGCTTGCAACTTCTACCATGTCGGAGTTTGATTTTCCCCATAGGGTTTCATTGATCGTGTACTCTTGAGTGTAGCTCGGGCTGAGAAGGTCGCAGCCATGGGAAAGTTGACAGTTAAGCCTATCTAGTGACAACCCATCATAGGCTAGCTGGGTGATCTTGCAACTTGTATCATGCCGGAGTTTGATTTTCACCATAGGGTTTCATTGATCGCTTACTCGGCAACTTGTATCAAGCAGGATTTCTACTTTCCCCTTAGCGCTTCATTGATCGTGTACTCTTGAGTGTAGATCGGGCTGAGAATGACGCAGCCATGGGAAAGTTGACAGTTAAGCCTATCTAGTGACAGCCCATCATAGGCTAGCTGGGTGATCTTGCAACTTGTACCATGTCGGAGTTTGATTTTCCCCATAGGGTTTCATTGATCGTGTACTCTTGAGTGTAGCTCGGGCTGAGAAGGTAGCAGCCATGTGAAAGTTGACAGTTAAGCCTATCTAGTGACAGCCCATCATAGGCTAGCTGGGTGATCTTGCAACTTGTATCATGCCGGAGTTTGATTTTCACCATAGGGTTTCATTGATTGCTTACTCGGCAACTTGTATGAAGCAGGATTTCTACTTTCCCCTTAGCGCTTCATTGATCGTGTACTCTTGAGTGTAGCTCGGGCTGAGAATGACGCAGCCATGGGAAAGTTGACAGTTAAGCCTATCTAGTGACAGCCCATCATAGGCTAGCTGGGTGAGCTTGCAACTTCTACCATGTCGGAGTTTGATTTTCCCCATAGGGTTTCATTGATCGTGTACTCTTGAGTGTAGCTCGGGCTGAGAAGGTCGCAGCCTTGGGAAAGTTGACAGTTAAGCCTATCTAGTGACAACCCATCATAGGCTAGCTGGGTGATCTTGCAACTTGTATCATGCCGGAGTTTGATTTTCACCATAGGGTTTCATTGATCGCTTACTCGGCAACTTGTATGAAGCAGGATTTCTACTTTCCCCTTAGCGCTTCATTGATCGTGTACTCTTGAGTGTAGCTCGGGCTGAGAATGACGCAGCCATGGGAAAGTTGACAGTTAAGCCTATCTAGTGACAGCCCATCATAGGCTAGCTGGGTGAGCTTGCAACTTCTACCATGTCGGAGTTTGATTTTCCCCATAGGGTTTCATTGATCGTGTACTCTTGAGTGTAGCTCGAGCTGAGAAGGTCGCAGCCATGGGAAAGTTGACAGTTAAGCCTATCTAGTGACAACCCATCATAGGCTAGCTGGGTGATCTTGCAACTTGTATCATGCCGGAGTTTGATTTTCACCATAGGGTTTCATTGATCGCTTACTCGGCAACTTGTATGAAGCAGGATTTCTACTTTCCCCTTAGCGCTTCATTGATCGTGTACTCTTGAGTGTAGCTCGGGCTGAGAATGACGCAGCCATGGGAAAGTTGACAGTTAAGCCTATCTAGTGACAGCCCATCATAGGCTAGCTGGGTGAGCTTGCAACTTCTACCATGTCGGAGTTTGATTTTCCCCATAGGGTTTCATTGATCGTGTACTCTTGAGTGTAGCTCGGGCTGAGAAGGTCGCAGCCATGGGAAAGTTGACAGTTAAGCCTATCTAGTGACAACCCATCATAGGCTAGCTGGGTGATCTTGCAACTTGTATCATGCCGGAGTTTGATTTTCACCATAGGGTTTCATTGATCGCTTACTCGGCAACTTGTATGAAGCAGGATTTCTACTTTCCCCTTAGCGCTTCATTGATCGTGTACTCTTGAGTGTAGCTCGGGCTGAGAATGACGCAGCCATGGGAAAGTTGACAGTTAAGCCTATCTAGTGACAGCCCATCATAGGCTAGCTGGGTGAGCTTGCAACTTCTACCATGTCGGAGTTTGAATTTCCCCATAGGGTTTCATTGATCGTGTACTCTTGAGTGTAGCTCGGGCTGAGAAGGTCGCAGCCATGGGAAAGTTGACAGTTAAGCCTATCTAGTGACAACCCATCATAGGCTAGCTGGGTGATCTTGCAACTTGTATCATGCCGGAGTTTGATTTTCACCATAGGGTTTCATTGATCGCTTACTCGGCAACTTGTATCAAGCAGGATTTCTACTTTCCCCTTAGCGCTTCATTGATCGTGTACTCTTGAGTGTAGATCGGGCTGAGAATGACGCAGCCATGGGAAAGTTGACAGTTAAGCCTATCTAGTGACAGCCCATCATAGGCTAGCTGGGTGATCTTGCAACTTGTACCATGTCGGAGTTTGATTTTCCCCATAGGGTTTCATTGATCGTGTACTCTTGAGTGTAGCTCGGGCTGAGAAGGTCGCAGCCATGTGAAAGTTGACAGTTAAGCCTATCTAGTGACAACCCATCATAGGCTAGCTGGGTGATCTTGCAACTTGTATCATGCCGGAGTTTGATTTTCACCATAGGGTTTCATTGATCGCTTACTCGGCAACTTGTATGAAGCAGGATTTCTACTTTCCCCTTAGCGCTTCATTGATCGTGTACTCTTGAGTGTAGCTCGGGCTGAGAATGACGCAGCCATGGGAAAGTTGACAGTTAAGCCTATCTAGTGACAGCCCATCATAGGCTAGCTGGGTGAGCTTGCAACTTCTACCATGTCGGAGTTTGATTTTCCCCATAGGGTTTCATTGATCGTGTACTCTTGAGTGTAGCTCGGGCTGAGAAGGTCGCAGCCATGGGAAAGTTGACAGTTAAGCCTATCTAGTGACAACCCATCATAGGCTAGCTGGGTGATCTTGCAACTTGTATCATGCCGGAGTTTGATTTTCACCATAGGGTTTCATTGATCGCTTACTCGGCAACTTGTATCAAGCAGGATTTCTACTTTCCCCTTAGCGCTTCATTGATCGTGTACTCTTGAGTGTAGATCGGGCTGAGAATGACGCAGCCATGGGAAAGTTGACAGTTAAGCCTATCTAGTGACAGCCCATCATAGGCTAGCTGGGTGATCTTGCAACTTGTACCATGTCGGAGTTTGATTTTCCCCATAGGGTTTCATTGATCGTGTACTCTTGAGTGTAGCTCGGGCTGAGAAGGTAGCAGCCATGTGAAAGTTGACAGTTAAGCCTATCTAGTGACAGCCCATCATAGGCTAGCTGGGTGATCTTGCAACTTGTATCATGCCGGAGTTTGATTTTCACCATAGGGTTTCATTGATTGCTTACTCGGCAACTTGTATGAAGCAGGATTTCTACTTTCCCCTTAGCGCTTCATTGATCGTGTACTCTTGAGTGTAGCTCGGGCTGAGAATGACGCAGCCATGGGAAAGTTGACAGTTAAGCCTATCTAGTGACAGCCCATCATAGGCTAGCTGGGTGAGCTTGCAACTTCTACCATGTCGGAGTTTGATTTTCCCCATAGGGTTTCATTGATCGTGTACTCTTGAATGTAGCTCGGGCTGAGAAGGTCGCAGCCTTGGGAAAGTTGACAGTTAAGCCTATCTAGTGACAACCCATCATAGGCTAGCTGGGTGATCTTGCAACTTGTATCATGCCGGAGTTTGATTTTCACCATAGGGTTTCATTGATCGCTTACTCGGCAACTTGTATGAAGCAGGATTTCTACTTTCCCCTTAGCGCTTCATTGATCGTGTACTCTTGAGTGTAGCTCGGGCTGAGAATGACGCAGCCATGGGAAAGTTGACAGTTAAGCCTATCTAGTGACAGCCCATCATAGGCTAGCTGGGTGAGCTTGCAACTTCTACCATGTCGGAGTTTGATTTTCCCCATAGGGTTTCATTGATCGTGTACTCTTGAGTGTAACTCGGGCTGAGAAGGTCGCAGCCATGGGAAAGTTGACAGTTAAGCCTATCTAGTGACAGCCCATCATAGGCTAGCTGGGTGATCTTGCAACTTGTACCATGTCGGAGTTTGATTTTCCCCATAGGGTTTCATTGATCGTGTACTCTTGAGTGTAGCTCGGGCTGAGAAGGTCGCAGCCATGGGAAAGTTGACAGTTAAGCCTATCTAGTGACAGCCCATCATAGGCTAGCTGGGTGAGCTTGCAACTTGTACCATGTCGGAGTTTGATTTTCCCCATAGGGTTTCATTGATCGTGTACTCTTGAGTGTAGCACGGGCTGAGAAGGTCGCAGCCATGGGAAAGTTGACAGTTAAGCCTATCTAGTGACAACCCATCATAGGCTAGCTGGGTGATCTTGCAACTTGTATCATGCCGGAGTTTGATTTTCACCATAGGGTTTCATTGATCGCTTACTCGGCAACTTGTATCAAGCAGGATTTCTACTTTCCCCTTAGCGCTTCATTGATCGTGTACTATTGAGTGTAGATCGGGCTGAGAATGACGCAGCCATGGGAAAGTTGACAGTTAAGCCTATCTAGTGACAGCCCATCATAGGCTAGCTGGGTGATCTTGCAACTTGTACCATGTCGGAGTTTGATTTTCCCCATAGGGTTTCATTGATCGTGTACTCTTGAGTGTAGCTCGGGCTGAGAAGGTCGCAGCCATGGGAAAGTTGACAGTTAAGCCTATCTAGTGACAACCCATCATAGGCTAGCTGGGTGATCTTGCAAATTGTATCATGCCGGAGTTTGATTTTCACCATAGGGTTTCATTGATCGCTTACTCGGCAACTTGTATCAAGCAGGATTTCTACTTTCCCCTTAGCGCTTCATTGATCGTGTACTCTTGAGTGTAGATCGGGCTGAGAATGACGCAGCCATGGGAAAGTTAACAGTTAAGCCTATCTAGTGACAGCCCATCATAGGCTAGCTGGGTGAGCTTGCAACTTGTACCATGTCGGAGTTTGATTTTCCCCATAGGTTTTCATTGATCGTGTACTCTTGAGTGTAGCTCGGGCTGAGAAGGTCGCAGCCATGGGAAAGTTGACAGTTAAGCCTATCTAGTGACAACCCATCATAGGCTAGCTGGGTGATCTTGCAACTTGTATCATGCCGGAGTTTGATTTTCACCATAGGGTTTCATTGATCGCTTACTCGGCAACTTGTATGAAGCAGGATTTCTACTTTCCCCTTAGCGCTTCATTGATCGTGTACTCTTGAGTGTAGCTCGGGCTGAGAATGACGCAGCCATGGGAAAGTTGACAGTTAAGCCTATCTAGTGACAGCCCATCATAGGCTAGTTGGGTGAGCTTGCAACTTCTACCATGTCGGAGTTTGATTTTGCCATAGGGTTTCATTGATCGTGTACTCTTGAGTGTAACTCGGGCTGAGAAGGTCGCAGCCATGGGAAAGTTGACAGTTAAGCCTATCTAGTGACAGCCCATCATAGGCTAGCTGGGTGAGCTTGCAACTTCTACCATGTCGGAGTTTGATTTTCCCCATAGGGTTTCATTGATCGTGTACTCTTGAGTGTAACTCGGGCTGAGAAGGTCGCAGCCATGGGAAAGTTGACAGTTAAGCCTATCTAGTGACAGCCCATCATAGGCTAGCTGGGTGAGCTTGCAGCTTGTACCATGTCGGAGTTTGATTTTCCCCATAGGGTTTCATTGATCGTGTACTCTTGAGTGTAGCACGGGCTGAGAAGGTCGCAGCCATGGGAAAGTTGACAGTTAAGCCTATCTAGTGACAACCCATCATAGGCTAGCTGGGTGATCTTGCAACTTGTATCATGCCGGAGTTTGATTTTCACCATAGGGTTTCATTGATCGCTTACTCGGCAACTTGTATCAAGCAGGATTTCTACTTTCCCCTTAGCGCTTCATTGATCGTGTACTCTTGAGTGTAGCTCGGGCTGAGAATGACGCAGCCATGGGAAAGTTGACAGTTAAGCCTATCTAGTGACAGCCCATCATAGGCTAGCTGGGTGAGCTTGCAACTTCTACCATGTCGGAGTTTGATTTTCCCCATAGGGTTTCATTGATCGTGTACTCTTGAGTGTAGCTCGAGCTGAGAAGGTCGCAGCCATGGGAAAGTTGACAGTTAAGCCTATCTAGTGACAACCCATCATAGGCTAGCTGGGTGATCTTGCAACTTGTATCATGCCGGAGTTTGATTTTCACCATAGGGTTTCATTGATCGCTTACTCGGCAACTTGTATGAAGCAGGATTTCTACTTTCCCCTTAGCGCTTCATTGATCGTGTACTCTTGAGTGTAGCTCGGGCTGAGAATGACGCAGCCATGGGAAAGTTGACAGTTAAGCCTATCTAGTGACAGCCCATCATAGGCTAGCTGGGTGAGCTTGCAACTTCTACCATGTCGGAGTTTGATTTTCCCCATAGGGTTTCATTGATCGTGTACTCTTGAGTGTAGCTCGGGCTGAGAAGGTCGCAGCCATGGGAAAGTTGACAGTTAAGCCTATCTAGTGACAACCCATCATAGGCTAGCTGGGTGATCTTGCAACTTGTATCATGCCCGAGTTTGATTTTCACCATAGGGTTTCATTGATCGCTTACTCGGCAACTTGTATGAAGCAGGATTTCTACTTTCCCCTTAGCGCTTCATTGATCGTGTACTCTTGAGTGTAGCTCGGGCTGAGAATGACGCAGCCATGGGAAAGTTGACAGTTAAGCCTATCTAGTGACAGCCCATCATAGGCTAGCTGGGTGAGCTTGCAACTTCTACCATGTCGGAGTTTGATTTTCCCCATAGGGTTTCATTGATCGTGTACTCTTGAGTGTAGCTCGGGCTGAGAAGGTCGCAGCCATGGGAAAGTTGACAGTTAAGCCTATCTAGTGACAACCCATCATAGGCTAGCTGGGTGATCTTGCAACTTGTATCATGCCGGAGTTTGATTTTCACCATAGGGTTTCATTGATCGCTTACTCGGCAACTTGTATCAAGCAGGATTTCTACTTTCCCCTTAGCGCTTCATTGATCGTGTACTCTTGAGTGTAGCTCGGGCTGAGAATGACGCAGCCATGGGAAAGTTGACAGTTAAGCCTATCTAGTGACAGCCCATCATAGGCTAGCTGGGTGAGCTTGCAACTTCTACCATGTCGGAGTTTGATTTTCCCCATAGGGTTTCATTGATCGTGTACTCTTGAGTGTAGCTCGGGCTGAGAAGGTCGCAGCCATGGGAAAGTTGACAGTTAAGCCTATCTAGTGACAACCCATCATAGGCTAGCTGGGTGATCTTGCAACTTGTATCATGCCGGAGTTTGATTTTCACCATAGGGTTTCATTGATCGCTTACTCGGCAACTTGTATCAAGCAGGATTTCTACTTTCCCCTTAGCGCTTCATTGATCGTGTACTCTTGAGTGTAGATCGGGCTGAGAATGACGCAGCCATGGGAAAGTTAACAGTTAAGCCTATCTAGTGACAGCCCATCATAGGCTAGCTGGGTGAGCTTGCAACTTGTACCATGTCGGAGTTTGATTTTCCCCATAGGTTTTCATTGATCGTGTACTCTTGAGTGTAGCTCGGGCTGAGAAGGTCGCAGCCATGGGAAAGTTGACAGTTAAGCCTATCTAGTGACAACCCATCATAGGCTAGCTGGGTGATCTTGCAACTTGTATCATGCCGGAGTTTGATTTTCACCATAGGGTTTCATTGATCGCTTACTCGGCAACTTGTATGAAGCAGGATTTCTACTTTCCCCTTAGCGCTTCATTGATCGTGTACTCTTGAGTGTAGCTCGGGCTGAGAATGACGCAGCCATGGGAAAGTTGACAGTTAAGCCTATCTAGTGACAGCCCATCATAGGCTAGTTGGGTGAGCTTGCAACTTCTACCATGTCGGAGTTTGATTTTGCCATAGGGTTTCATTGATCGTGTACTCTTGAGTGTAACTCGGGCTGAGAAGGTCGCAGCCATGGGAAAGTTGACAGTTAAGCCTATCTAGTGACAGCCCATCATAGGCTAGCTGGGTGAGCTTGCAACTTCTACCATGTCGGAGTTTGATTTTCCCCATAGGGTTTCATTGATCGTGTACTCTTGAGTGTAACTCGGGCTGAGAAGGTCGCAGCCATGGGAAAGTTGACAGTTAAGCCTATCTAGTGACAGCCCATCATAGGCTAGCTGGGTGAGCTTGCAGCTTGTACCATGTCGGAGTTTGATTTTCCCCATAGGGTTTCATTGATCGTGTACTCTTGAGTGTAGCACGGGCTGAGAAGGTCGCAGCCATGGGAAAGTTGACAGTTAAGCCTATCTAGTGACAACCCATCATAGGCTAGCTGGGTGATCTTGCAACTTGTATCATGCCGGAGTTTGATTTTCACCATAGGGTTTCATTGATCGCTTACTCGGCAACTTGTATCAAGCAGGATTTCTACTTTCCCCTTAGCGCTTCATTGATCGTGTACTCTTGAGTGTAGCTCGGGCTGAGAATGACGCAGCCATGGGAAAGTTGACAGTTAAGCCTATCTAGTGACAGCCCATCATAGGCTAGCTGGGTGAGCTTGCAACTTCTACCATGTCGGAGTTTGATTTTCCCCATAGGGTTTCATTGATCGTGTACTCTTGAGTGTAGCTCGAGCTGAGAAGGTCGCAGCCATGGGAAAGTTGACAGTTAAGCCTATCTAGTGACAACCCATCATAGGCTAGCTGGGTGATCTTGCAACTTGTATCATGCCGGAGTTTGATTTTCACCATAGGGTTTCATTGATCGCTTACTCGGCAACTTGTATGAAGCAGGATTTCTACTTTCCCCTTAGCGCTTCATTGATCGTGTACTCTTGAGTGTAGCTCGGGCTGAGAATGACGCAGCCATGGGAAAGTTGACAGTTAAGCCTATCTAGTGACAGCCCATCATAGGCTAGCTGGGTGAGCTTGCAACTTCTACCATGTCGGAGTTTGATTTTCCCCATAGGGTTTCATTGATCGTGTACTCTTGAGTGTAGCTCGGGCTGAGAAGGTCGCAGCCATGGGAAAGTTGACAGTTAAGCCTATCTAGTGACAACCCATCATAGGCTAGCTGGGTGATCTTGCAACTTGTATCATGCCCGAGTTTGATTTTCACCATAGGGTTTCATTGATCGCTTACTCGGCAACTTGTATGAAGCAGGATTTCTACTTTCCCCTTAGCGCTTCATTGATCGTGTACTCTTGAGTGTAGCTCGGGCTGAGAATGACGCAGCCATGGGAAAGTTGACAGTTAAGCCTATCTAGTGACAGCCCATCATAGGCTAGCTGGGTGAGCTTGCAACTTCTACCATGTCGGAGTTTGATTTTCCCCATAGGGTTTCATTGATCGTGTACTCTTGAGTGTAGCTCGGGCTGAGAAGGTAGCAGCCATGTGAAAGTTGACAGTTAAGCCTATCTAGTGACAACCCATCATAGGCTAGCTGGGTGATCTTGCAACTTGTATCATGCCGGAGTTTGATTTTCACCATAGGGTTTCATTGATTGCTTACTCGGCAACTTGTATGAAGCAGGATTTCTTCTTTCCCCTTAGCGCTTCATTGATCGTGTACTCTTGAGTGTAGCTCGGGCTGAGAATGACGCAGCCATGGGAAAGTTGACAGTTAAGCCTATCTAGTGACAGCCCATCATAGGCTAGCTGGGTGAGCTTGCAACTTCTACCATGTCGGAGTTTGATTTTCCCCATAGGGTTTCATTGATCGTGTACTCTTGAGTGTAGCTCGGGCTGAGAAGGTCGCAGCCATGGGAAAGTTGACAGTTAAGCCTATCTAGTGACAACCCATCATAGGCTAGCTGGGTGATCTTGCAACTTGTATCATGCCGGAGTTTGATTTTCACCATAGGGTTTCATTGATTGCTTACTCGGCAACTTGTATGAAGCAGGATTTCTACTTTCCCCTTAGCGCTTCATTGATCGTGTACTCTTGAGTGTAGCTCGGGCTGAGAATGACGCAGCCATGGGAAAGTTGACAGTTAAGCCTATCTAGTGACAGCCCATCATAGGCTAGCTGGGTGAGCTTGCAACTTCTACCATGTCGGAGTTTGATTTTCCCCATAGGGTTTCATTGATCGTGTACTCTTGAGTGTAGCTCGAGCTGAGAAGGTCGCAGCCATGGGAAAGTTGACAGTTAAGCCTATCTAGTGACAACCCATCATAGGCTAGCTGGGTGATCTTGCAACTTGTATCATGCCGGAGTTTGATTTTCACCATAGGGTTTCATTGATCGCTTACTCGGCAACTTGTATGAAGCAGGATTTCTACTTTCCCCTTAGCGCTTCATTGATCGTGTACTCTTGAGTGTAGCTCGGGCTGAGAATGACGCAGCCATGGGAAAGTTGACAGTTAAGCCTATCTAGTGACAGCCCATCATAGGCTAGCTGGGTGAGCTTGCAACTTCTACCATGTCGGAGTTTGATTTTCCCCATAGAGTTTCATTGATCGTGTACTCTTGAGTGTAGCTCGGGCTGAGAAGGTCGCAGCCATGGGAAAGTTGACAGTTAAGCCTATCTAGTGACAACCCATCATAGGCTAGCTGGGTGATCTTGCAACTTGTATCATGCCGGAGTTTGATTTTCACCATAGGGTTTCATTGATCGCTTACTCGGCAACTTGTATGAAGCAGGATTTCTACTTTCCCCTTAGCGCTTCATTGATCGTGTACTCTTGAGTGTAGCTCGGGCTGAGAATGACGCAGCCATGGGAAAGTTGACAGTTAAGCCTATCTAGTGACAGCCCATCATAGGCTAGCTGGGTGAGCTTGCAACTTCTACCATGTCGGAGTTTGATTTTCCCCATAGGGTTTCATTGATCGTGTACTCTTGAGTGTAGCTCGGGCTGAGAAGGTCGCAGCCATGGGAAAGTTGACAGTTAAGCCTATCTAGTGACAACCCATCATAGGCTAGCTGGGTGATCTTGCAACTTGTATCATGCCGGAGTTTGATTTTCACCATAGGGTTTCATTGATCGCTTACTCGGCAACTTGTATCAAGCAGGATTTCTACTTTCCCCTTAGCGCTTCATTGATCGTGTACTCTTGAGTGTAGATCGGGCTGAGAATGACGCAGCCATGGGAAAGTTGACAGTTAAGCCTATCTAGTGACAGCCCATCATAGGCTAGCTGGGTGATCTTGCAACTTGTACCATGTCGGAGTTTGATTTTCCCCATAGGGTTTCATTGATCGTGTACTCTTGAGTGTAGCTCGGGCTGAGAAGGTCGCAGCCATGTGAAAGTTGACAGTTAAGCCTATCTAGTGACAACCCATCATAGGCTAGCTGGGTGATCTTGCAACTTGTATCATGCCGGAGTTTGATTTTCACCATAGGGTTTCATTGATCGCTTACTCGGCAACTTGTATGAAGCAGGATTTCTACTTTCCCCTTAGCGCTTCATTGTTCGTGTACTCTTGAGTGTAGCTCGGGCTGAGAATGACGCAGCCATGGGAAAGTTGACAGTTAAGCCTATCTAGTGACAGCCCATCATAGGCTAGCTGGGTGAGCTTGCAACTTCTACCATGTCGGAGTTTGATTTTCCCCATAGGGTTTCATTGATCGTGTACTCTTGAGTGTAGCTCGGGCTGAGAAGGTCGCAGCCATGGGAAAGTTGACAGTTAAGCCTATCTAGTGACAACCCATCATAGGCTAGCTGGGTGATCTAGCAACTTGTATCATGCCGGAGTTTGATTTTCACCATAGGGTTTCATTGATCGCTTACTCGGCAACTTGTATGAAGCAGGATTTCTACTTTCCCCTTAGCGCTTCATTGATCGTGTACTCTTGAGTGTAGCTCGGGCTGAGAATGACGCAGCCATGGGAAAGTTGACAGTTAAGCCTATCTAGTGACAGCCCATCATAGGCTAGCTGGGTGAGCTTGCAACTTCTACCTTGTCGGAGTTTGATTTTCCCCATAGGGTTTCATTGATCGTGTACTCTTGAGTGTAGCTCGGGCTGAGAAGGTCGCAGCCATGGGAAAGTTGACAGTTAAGCCTATCTAGTGACAACCCATCATAGGCTAGCTGGGTGATCTTGCAACTTGTATCATGCCGGAGTTTGATTTTCACCATAGGGTTTCATTGATCGCTTACTCGGCAACTTGTATCAAGCAGGATTTCTACTTTCCCCTTAGCGCTTCATTGATCGTGTACTCTTGAGTGTAGATCGGGCTGAGAATGACGCAGCCATGGGAAAGTTGACAGTTAAGCCTATCTAGTGACAGCCCATCATAGGCTAGCTGGGTGATCTTGCAACTTGTACCATGTCGGAGTTTGATTTTCCCCATAGGGTTTCATTGATCGTGTACTCTTGAGTGTAGCTCGGGCTGAGAAGGTAGCAGCCATGTGAAAGTTGACAGTTAAGCCTATCTAGTGACAGCCCATCATAGGCTAGCTGGGTGATCTTGCAACTTGTATCATGCCGGAGTTTGATTTTCACCATAGGGTTTCATTGATTGCTTACTCGGCAACTTGTATGAAGCAGGATTTCTACTTTCCCCTTAGCGCTTCATTGATCGTGTACTCTTGAGTGTAGCTCGGGCTGAGAATGACGCAGCCATGGGAAAGTTGACAGTTAAGCCTATCTAGTGACAGCCCATCATAGGCTAGCTGGGTGAGCTTGCAACTTCTACCATGTCGGAGTTTGATTTTCCCCATAGGGTTTCATTGATCGTGTACTCTTGAGTGTAGCTCGGGCTGAGAAGGTCGCAGCCTTGGGAAAGTTGACAGTTAAGCCTATCTAGTGACAACCCATCATAGGCTAGCTGGGTGATCTTGCAACTTGTATCATGCCGGAGTTTGATTTTCACCATAGGGTTTCATTGATCGCTTACTCGGCAACTTGTATGAAGCAGGATTTCTACTTTCCCCTTAGCGCTTCATTGATCGTGTACTCTTGAGTGTAGCTCGGGCTGAGAATGACGCAGCCATGGGAAAGTTGACAGTTAAGCCTATCTAGTGACAGCCCATCATAGGCTAGCTGGGTGAGCTTGCAACTTCTACCATGTCGGAGTTTGATTTTCCCCATAGGGTTTCATTGATCGTGTACTCTTGAGTGTAGCTCGGGCTGAGAAGGTCGCAGCCATGGGAAAGTTGACAGTTAAGCCTATCTAGTGACAACCCATCATAGGCTAGCTGGGTGATCTTGCAACTTGTATCATGCCGGAGTTTGATTTTCACCATAGGGTTTCATTGATCGCTTACTCGGCAACTTGTATGAAGCAGGATTTCTACTTTCCCCTTAGCGCTTCATTGATCGTGTACTCTTGAGTGTAGCTCGGGCTGAGAATGACGCAGCCATGGGAAAGTTGACAGTTAAGCCTATCTAGTGACAGCCCATCATAGGCTAGCTGGGTGAGCTTGCAACTTCTACCATGTCGGAGTTTGATTTTCCCCATAGGGTTTCATTGATCGTGTACTCTTGAGTGTAGCTCGGGCTGAGAAGGTCGCAGCCATGGGAAAGTTGACAGTTAAGCCTATCTAGTGACAACCCATCATAGGCTAGCTGGGTGATCTTGCAACTTGTATCATGCCGGAGTTTGATTTTCACCATAGGGTTTCATTGATCGCTTACTCGGCAACTTGTATCAAGCAGGATTTCTACTTTCCCCTTAGCGCTTCATTGATCGTGTACTCTTGAGTGTAGATCGGGCTGAGAATGACGCAGCCATGGGAAAGTTGACAGTTAAGCCTATCTAGTGACAGCCCATCATAGGCTAGCTGGGTGAGCTTGCAACTTCTACCATGTCGGAGTTTGATTTTCCCCATAGGGTTTCATTGATCGTGTACTCTTGAGTGTAGCTCGGGCTGAGAAGGTCGCAGCCATGGGAAAGTTGACAGTTAAGCCTATCTAGTGACAACCCATCATAGGCTAGCTGGGTGATCTAGCAACTTGTATCATGCCGGAGTTTGATTTTCACCATAGGGTTTCATTGATCGCTTACTCGGCAACTTGTATGAAGCAGGATTTCTACTTTCCCCTTAGCGCTTCATTGATCGTGTACTCTTGAGTGTAGCTCGGGCTGAGAATGACGCAGCCATGGGAAAGTTGACAGTTAAGCCTATCTAGTGACAGCCCATCATAGGCTAGCTGGGTGAGCTTGCAACTTCTACCATGTCGGAGTTTGATTTTCCCCATAGGGTTTCATTGATCGTGTACTCTTGAGTGTAGCTCGGGCTGAGAAGGTCGCAGCCATGGGAAAGTTGACAGTTAAGCCTATCTAGTGACAACCCATCATAGGCTAGCTGGGTGATCTTGCAACTTGTATCATGCCGGAGTTTGATTTTCACCATAGGGTTTCATTGATCGCTTACTCGGCAACTTGTATCAAGCAGGATTTCTACTTTCCCCTTAGCGCTTCATTGATCGTGTACTCTTGAGTGTAGATCGGGCTGAGAATGACGCAGCCATGGGAAAGTTGACAGTTAAGCCTATCTAGTGACAGCCCATCATAGGCTAGCTGGGTGATCTTGCAACTTGTACCATGTCGGAGTTTGATTTTCCCCATAGGGTTTCATTGATCGTGTACTCTTGAGTGTAGCTCGGGCTGAGAAGGTAGCAGCCATGTGAAAGTTGACAGTTAAGCCTATCTAGTGACAGCCCATCATAGGCTAGCTGGGTGATCTTGCAACTTGTATCATGCTGGAGTTTGATTTTCACCATAGGGTTTCATTGATTGCTTACTCGGCAACTTTTATGAAGCAGGATTTCTACTTTCCCCTTAGCGCTTCATTGATCGTGTACTCTTGAGTGTAGCTCGGGCTGAGAATGACGCAGCCATGGGAAAGTTGACAGTTAAGCCTATCTAGTGACAGCCCATCATAGGCTAGCTGGGTGAGCTTGCAACTTCTACCATGTCGGAGTTTGATTTTCCCCATAGGGTTTCATTGATCGTGTACTCTTGAGTGTAGCTCGGGCTGAGAAGGTCGCAGCCTTGGGAAAGTTGACAGTTAAGCCTATCTAGTGACAACCCATCATAGGCTAGCTGGGTGATCTTGCAACTTGTATCATGCCGGAGTTTGATTTTCACCATAGGGTTTCATTGATCGCTTACTCGGCAACTTGTATGAAGCAGGATTTCTACTTTCCCCTTAGCGCTTCATTGATCGTGTACTCTTGAGTGTAGCTCGGGCTGAGAATGACGCAGCCATGGGAAAGTTGACAGTTAAGCCTATCTAGTGACAGCCCATCATAGGCTAGCTGGGTGAGCTTGCAACTTCTACCATGTCGGAGTTTGATTTTCCCCATAGGGTTTCATTGATCGTGTACTCTTGAGTGTAACTCGGGCTGAGAAGGTCGCAGCCATGGGAAAGTTGACAGTTAAGCCTATCTAGTGACAGCCCATCATAGGCTAGCTGGGTGATCTTGCAACTTGTACCATGTCGGAGTTTGATTTTCCCCATAGGGTTTCATTGATCGTGTACTCTTGAGTGTAGCTCGGGCTGAGAAGGTCGCAGCCATGGGAAAGTTGACAGTTAAGCCTATCTAGTGACAGCCCATCATAGGCTAGCTGGGTGAGCTTGCAACTTGTACCATGTCGGAGTTTGATTTTCCCCATAGGGTTTCATTGATCGTGTACTCTTGAGTGTAGCACGGGCTGAGAAGGTCGCAGCCATGGGAAAGTTGACAGTTAAGCCTATCTAGTGACAACCCATCATAGGCTAGCTGGGTGATCTTGCAACTTGTATCATGCCGGAGTTTGATTTTCACCATAGGGTTTCATTGATCGCTTACTCGGCAACTTGTATCAAGCAGGATTTCTACTTTCCCCTTAGCGCTTCATTGATCGTGTACTATTGAGTGTAGATCGGTCTGAGAATGACGCAGCCATGGGAAAGTTGACAGTTAAGCCTATCTAGTGACAGCCCATCATAGGCTAGCTGGGTGATCTTGCAACTTGTACCATGTCGGAGTTTGATTTTCCCCATAGGGTTTCATTGATCGTGTACTCTTGAGTGTAGCTCGGGCTGAGAAGGTCGCAGCCATGGGAAAGTTGACAGTTAAGCCTATCTAGTGACAACCCATCATAGGCTAGCTGGGTGATCTTGCAACTTGTATCATGCCGGAGTTTGATTTTCACCATAGGGTTTCATTGATCGCTTACTCGGCAACTTGTATCAAGCAGGATTTCTACTTTCCCCTTAGCGCTTCATTGATCGTGTACTCTTGAGTGTAGATCGGGCTGAGAATGACGCAGCCATGGGAAAGTTAACAGTTAAGCCTATCTAGTGACAGCCCATCATAGGCTAGCTGGGTGAGCTTGCAACTTGTACCATGTCGGAGTTTGATTTTCCCCATAGGTTTTCATTGATCGTGTACTCTTGAGTGTAGCTCGGGCTGAGAAGGTCGCAGCCATGGGAAAGTTGACAGTTAAGCCTATCTAGTGACAACCCATCATAGGCTAGCTGGGTGATCTTGCAACTTGTATCATGCCGGAGTTTGATTTTCACCATAGGGTTTCATTGATCGCTTACTCGGCAACTTGTATGAAGCAGGATTTCTACTTTCCCCTTAGCGCTTCATTGATCGTGTACTCTTGAGTGTAGCTCGGGCTGAGAATGACGCAGCCATGGGAAAGTTGACAGTTAAGCCTATCTAGTGACAGCCCATCATAGGCTAGTTGGGTGAGCTTGCAACTTCTACCATGTCGGAGTTTGATTTTGCCATAGGGTTTCATTGATCGTGTACTCTTGAGTGTAACTCGGGCTGAGAAGGTCGCAGCCATGGGAAAGTTGACAGTTAAGCCTATCTAGTGACAACCCATCATAGGCTAGCTGGGTGATCTTGCAACTTGTATCATGCCGGAGTTTGATTTTCACCATAGGGTTTCATTGATCGCTTACTCGGCAACTTGTATCAAGCAGGATTTCTACTTTCCCCTTAGCGCTTCATTGATCGTGTACTCTTGAGTGTAGATCGGGCTGAGAATGACGCAGCCATGGGAAAGTTGACAGTTAAGCCTATCTAGTGACAGCCCATCATAGGCTAGCTGGGTGAGCTTGCAACTTCTACCATGTCGGAGTTTGATTTTCCCCATAGGGTTTCATTGATCGTGTACTCTTGAGTGTAGCTCGGGCTGAGAAGGTCGCAGCCATGGGAAAGTTGACAGTTAAGCCTATCTAGTGACAACCCATCATAGGCTAGCTGGGTGATCTAGCAACTTGTATCATGCCGGAGTTTGATTTTCACCATAGGGTTTCATTGATCGCTTACTCGGCAACTTGTATGAAGCAGGATTTCTACTTTCCCCTTAGCGCTTCATTGATCGTGTACTCTTGAGTGTAGCTCGGGCTGAGAATGACGCAGCCATGGGAAAGTTGACAGTTAAGCCTATCTAGTGACAGCCCATCATAGGCTAGCTGGGTGAGCTTGCAACTTCTACCATGTCGGAGTTTGATTTTCCCCATAGGGTTTCATTGATCGTGTACTCTTGAGTGTAGCTCGGGCTGAGAAGGTCGCAGCCATGGGAAAGTTGACAGTTAAGCCTATCTAGTGACAACCCATCATAGGCTAGCTGGGTGATCTTGCAACTTGTATCATGCCGGAGTTTGATTTTCACCATAGGGTTTCATTGATCGCTTACTCGGCAACTTGTATCAAGCAGGATTTCTAATTTCCCCTTAGCGCTTCATTGATCGTGTACTCTTGAGTGTAGATCGGGCTGAGAATGACGCAGCCATGGGAAAGTTGACAGTTAAGCCTATCTAGTGACAGCCCATCATAGGCTAGCTGGGTGATCTTGCAACTTGTACCATGTCGGAGTTTGATTTTCCCCATAGGGTTTCATTGATCGTGTACTCTTGAGTGTAGCTCGGGCTGAGAAGGTAGCAGCCATGTGAAAGTTGACAGTTAAGCCTATCTAGTGACAGCCCATCATAGGCTAGCTGGGTGATCTTGCAACTTGTATCATGCTGGAGTTTGATTTTCACCATAGGGTTTCATTGATTGCTTACTCGGCAACTTTTATGAAGCAGGATTTCTACTTTCCCCTTAGCGCTTCATTGATCGTGTACTCTTGAGTGTAGCTCGGGCTGAGAATGACGCAGCCATGGGAAAGTTGACAGTTAAGCCTATCTAGTGACAGCCCATCATAGGCTAGCTGGGTGAGCTTGCAACTTCTACCATGTCGGAGTTTGATTTTCCCCATAGGGTTTCATTGATCGTGTACTCTTGAGTGTAGCTCGGGCTGAGAAGGTCGCAGCCTTGGGAAAGTTGACAGTTAAGCCTATCTAGTGACAACCCATCATAGGCTAGCTGGGTGATCTTGCAACTTGTATCATGCCGGAGTTTGATTTTCACCATAGGGTTTCATTGATCGCTTACTCGGCAACTTGTATGAAGCAGGATTTCTACTTTCCCCTTAGCGCTTCATTGATCGTGTACTCTTGAGTGTAGCTCGGGCTGAGAATGACGCAGCCATGGGAAAGTTGACAGTTAAGCCTATCTAGTGACAGCCCATCATAGGCTAGCTGGGTGAGCTTGCAACTTCTACCATGTCGGAGTTTGATTTTCCCCATAGGGTTTCATTGATCGTGTACTCTTGAGTGTAACTCGGGCTGAGAAGGTCGCAGCCATGGGAAAGTTGACAGTTAAGCCTATCTAGTGACAGCCCATCATAGGCTAGCTGGGTGATCTTGCAACTTGTACCATGTCGGAGTTTGATTTTCCCCATAGGGTTTCATTGATCGTGTACTCTTGAGTGTAGCTCGGGCTGAGAAGGTCGCAGCCATGGGAAAGTTGACAGTTAAGCCTATCTAGTGACAGCCCATCATAGGCTAGCTGGGTGAGCTTGCAACTTGTACCATGTCGGAGTTTGATTTTCCCCATAGGGTTTCATTGATCGTGTACTCTTGAGTGTAGCACGGGCTGAGAAGGTCGCAGCCATGGGAAAGTTGACAGTTAAGCCTATCTAGTGACAACCCATCATAGGCTAGCTGGGTGATCTTGCAACTTGTATCATGCCGGAGTTTGATTTTCACCATAGGGTTTCATTGATCGCTTACTCGGCAACTTGTATCAAGCAGGATTTCTACTTTCCCCTTAGCGCTTCATTGATCGTGTACTATTGAGTGTAGATCGGGCTGAGAATGACGCAGCCATGGGAAAGTTGACAGTTAAGCCTATCTAGTGACAGCCCATCATAGGCTAGCTGGGTGATCTTGCAACTTGTACCATGTCGGAGTTTGATTTTCCCCATAGGGTTTCATTGATCGTGTACTCTTGAGTGTAGCTCGGGCTGAGAAGGTCGCAGCCATGGGAAAGTTGACAGTTAAGCCTATCTAGTGACAACCCATCATAGGCTAGCTGGGTGATCTTGCAACTTGTATCATGCCGGAGTTTGATTTTCACCATAGGGTTTCATTGATCGCTTACTCGGCAACTTGTATCAAGCAGGATTTCTACTTTCCCCTTAGCGCTTCATTGATCGTGTACTCTTGAGTGTAGATCGGGCTGAGAATGACGCAGCCATGGGAAAGTTAACAGTTAAGCCTATCTAGTGACAGCCCATCATAGGCTAGCTGGGTGAGCTTGCAACTTGTACCATGTCGGAGTTTGATTTTCCCCCATAGGTTTTCATTGATCGTGTACTCTTGAGTGTAGCTCGGGCTGAGAAGGTCGCAGCCATGGGAAAGTTGACAGTTAAGCCTATCTAGTGACAACCCATCATAGGCTAGCTGGGTGATCTTGCAACTTGTATCATGCCGGAGTTTGATTTTCACCATAGGGTTTCATTGATCGCTTACTCGGCAACTTGTATGAAGCAGGATTTCTACTTTCCCCTTAGCGCTTCATTGATCGTGTACTCTTGAGTGTAGCTCGGGCTGAGAATGACGCAGCCATGGGAAAGTTGACAGTTAAGCCTATCTAGTGACAGCCCATCATAGGCTAGTTGGGTGAGCTTGCAACTTCTACCATGTCGGAGTTTGATTTTGCCATAGGGTTTCATTGATCGTGTACTCTTGAGTGTAACTCGGGCTGAGAAGGTCGCAGCCATGGGAAAGTTGACAGTTAAGCCTATCTAGTGACAGCCCATCATAGGCTAGCTGGGTGAGCTTGCAACTTCTACCATGTCGGAGTTTGATTTTCCCCATAGGGTTTCATTGATCGTGTACTCTTGAGTGTAGCTCGGGCTGAGAAGGTCGCAGCCTTGGGAAAGTTGACAGTTAAGCCTATCTAGTGACAACCCATCATAGGCTAGCTGGGTGATCTTGCAACTTGTATCATGCCGGAGTTTGATTTTCACCATAGGGTTTCATTGATCGCTTACTCGGCAACTTGTATGAAGCAGGATTTCTACTTTCCCCTTAGCGCTTCATTGATCGTGTACTCTTGAGTGTAGCTCGGGCTGAGAATGACGCAGCCATGGGAAAGTTGACAGTTAAGCCTATCTAGTGACAGCCCATCATAGGCTAGCTGGGTGAGCTTGCAACTTCTACCATGTCGGAGTTTGATTTTCCCCATAGGGTTTCATTGATCGTGTACTCTTGAGTGTAGCTCGAGCTGAGAAGGTCGCAGCCATGGGAAAGTTGACAGTTAAGCCTATCTAGTGACAACCCCATCATAGGCTAGCTGGGTGATCTTGCAACTTGTATCATGCCGGAGTTTGATTTTCACCATAGGGTTTCATTGATCGCTTACTCGGCAACTTGTATGAAGCAGGATTTCTACTTTCCCCTTAGCGCTTCATTGATCGTGTACTCTTGAGTGTAGCTCGGGCTGAGAATGACGCAGCCATGGGAAAGTTGACAGTTAAGCCTATCTAGTGACAGCCCATCATAGGCTAGCTGGGTGAGCTTGCAACTTCTACCATGTCGGAGTTTGATTTTCCCCATAGGGTTTCATTGATCGTGTACTCTTGAGTGTAGCTCGGGCTGAGAAGGTCGCAGCCATGGGAAAGTTGACAGTTAAGCCTATCTAGTGACAACCCATCATAGGCTAGCTGGGTGATCTTGCAACTTGTATCATGCCGGAGTTTGATTTTCACCATAGGGTTTTCATTGATCGCTTACTCGGCAACTTGTATGAAGCAGGATTTCTACTTTCCCCTTAGCGCTTCATTGATCGTGTACTCTTGAGTGTAGCTCGGGCTGAGAATGACGCAGCCATGGGAAAGTTGACAGTTAAGCCTATCTAGTGACAGCCCATCATAGGCTAGCTGGGTGAGCTTGCAACTTCTACCATGTCGGAGTTTGATTTTCCCCATAGGGTTTCATTGATCGTGTACTCTTGAGTGTAGCTCGGGCTGAGAAGGTCGCAGCCATGGGAAAGTTGACAGTTAAGCCTATCTAGTGACAACCCATCATAGGCTAGCTGGGTGATCTTGCAACTTGTATCATGCCGGAGTTTGATTTTCACCATAGGGTTTCATTGATCGCTTACTCGGCAACTTGTATCAAGCAGGATTTCTACTTTCCCCTTAGCGCTTCATTGATCGTGTACTCTTGAGTGTAGATCGGGCTGAGAATGACGCAGCCATGGGAAAGTTGACAGTTAAGCCTATCTAGTGACAGCCCATCATAGGCTAGCTGGGTGAGCTTGCAACTTCTACCATGTCGGAGTTTGATTTTCCCCATAGGGTTTCATTGATCGTGTACTCTTGAGTGTAGCTCGGGCTGAGAAGGTCGCAGCCATGGGAAAGTTGACAGTTAAGCCTATCTAGTGACAACCCATCATAGGCTAGCTGGGTGATCTAGCAACTTGTATCATGCCGGAGTTTGATTTTCACCATAGGGTTTCATTGATCGCTTACTCGGCAACTTGTATGAAGCAGGATTTCTACTTTCCCCTTAGCGCTTCATTGATCGTGTACTCTTGAGTGTAGCTCGGGCTGAGAATGACGCAGCCATGGGAAAGTTGACAGTTAAGCCTATCTAGTGACAGCCCATCATAGGCTAGCTGGGTGAGCTTGCAACTTCTACCATGTCGGAGTTTGATTTTCCCCATAGGGTTTCATTGATCGTGTACTCTTGAGTGTAGCTCGGGCTGAGAAGGTCGCAGCCATGGGAAAGTTGACAGTTAAGCCTATCTAGTGACAACCCATCATAGGCTAGCTGGGTGATCTTGCAACTTGTATCATGCCGGAGTTTGATTTTCACCATAGGGTTTCATTGATCGCTTACTCGGCAACTTGTATCAAGCAGGATTTCTACTTTCCCCTTAGCGCTTCATTGATCGTGTACTCTTGAGTGTAGATCGGGCTGAGAATGACGCAGCCATGGGAAAGTTGACAGTTAAGCCTATCTAGTGACAGCCCATCATAGGCTAGCTGGGTGATCTTGCAACTTGTACCATGTCGGAGTTTGATTTTCCCCATAGGGTTTCATTGATCGTGTACTCTTGAGTGTAGCTCGGGCTGAGAAGGTAGCAGCCATGTGAAAGTTGACAGTTAAGCCTATCTAGTGACAGCCCATCATAGGCTAGCTGGGTGATCTTGCAACTTGTATCATGCTGGAGTTTGATTTTCACCATAGGGTTTCATTGATTGCTTACTCGGCAACTTTTATGAAGCAGGATTTCTACTTTCCCCTTAGCGCTTCATTGATCGTGTACTCTTGAGTGTAGCTCGGGCTGAGAATGACGCAGCCATGGGAAAGTTGACAGTTAAGCCTATCTAGTGACAGCCCATCATAGGCTAGCTGGGTGAGCTTGCAACTTCTACCATGTCGGAGTTTGATTTTCCCCATAGGGTTTCATTGATCGTGTACTCTTGAGTGTAGCTCGGGCTGAGAAGGTCGCAGCCTTGGGAAAGTTGACAGTTAAGCCTATCTAGTGACAACCCATCATAGGCTAGCTGGGTGATCTTGCAACTTGTATCATGCCGGAGTTTGATTTTCACCATAGGGTTTCATTGATCGCTTACTCGGCAACTTGTATGAAGCAGGATTTCTACTTTCCCCTTAGCGCTTCATTGATCGTGTACTCTTGAGTGTAGCTCGGGCTGAGAATGACGCAGCCATGGGAAAGTTGACAGTTAAGCCTATCTAGTGACAGCCCATCATAGGCTAGCTGGGTGAGCTTGCAACTTCTACCATGTCGGAGTTTGATTTTCCCCATAGGGTTTCATTGATCGTGTACTCTTGAGTGTAACTCGGGCTGAGAAGGTCGCAGCCATGGGAAAGTTGACAGTTAAGCCTATCTAGTGACAGCCCATCATAGGCTAGCTGGGTGATCTTGCAACTTGTACCATGTCGGAGTTTGATTTTCCCCATAGGGTTTCATTGATCGTGTACTCTTGAGTGTAGCTCGGGCTGAGAAGGTCGCAGCCATGGGAAAGTTGACAGTTAAGCCTATCTAGTGACAGCCCATCATAGGCTAGCTGGGTGAGCTTGCAACTTGTACCATGTCGGAGTTTGATTTTCCCCATAGGGTTTCATTGATCGTGTACTCTTGAGTGTAGCACGGGCTGAGAAGGTCGCAGCCATGGGAAAGTTGACAGTTAAGCCTATCTAGTGACAACCCATCATAGGCTAGCTGGGTGATCTTGCAACTTGTATCATGCCGGAGTTTGATTTTCACCATAGGGTTTCATTGATCGCTTACTCGGCAACTTGTATCAAGCAGGATTTCTACTTTCCCCTTAGCGCTTCATTGATCGTGTACTATTGAGTGTAGATCGGGCTGAGAATGACGCAGCCATGGGAAAGTTGACAGTTAAGCCTATCTAGTGACAGCCCATCATAGGCTAGCTGGGTGATCTTGCAACTTGTACCATGTCGGAGTTTGATTTTCCCCATAGGGTTTCATTGATCGTGTACTCTTGAGTGTAGCTCGGGCTGAGAAGGTCGCAGCCATGGGAAAGTTGACAGTTAAGCCTATCTAGTGACAACCCATCATAGGCTAGCTGGGTGATCTTGCAACTTGTATCATGCCGGAGTTTGATTTTCACCATAGGGTTTCATTGATCGCTTACTCGGCAACTTGTATCAAGCAGGATTTCTACTTTCCCCTTAGCGCTTCATTGATCGTGTACTCTTGAGTGTAGATCGGGCTGAGAATGACGCAGCCATGGGAAAGTTAACAGTTAAGCCTATCTAGTGACAGCCCATCATAGGCTAGCTGGGTGAGCTTGCAACTTGTACCATGTCGGAGTTTGATTTTCCCCATAGGTTTTCATTGATCGTGTACTCTTGAGTGTAGCTCGGGCTGAGAAGGTCGCAGCCATGGGAAAGTTGACAGTTAAGCCTATCTAGTGACAACCCATCATAGGCTAGCTGGGTGATCTTGCAACTTGTATCATGCCGGAGTTTGATTTTCACCATAGGGTTTCATTGATCGCTTACTCGGCAACTTGTATGAAGCAGGATTTCTACTTTCCCCTTAGCGCTTCATTGATCGTGTACTCTTGAGTGTAGCTCGGGCTGAGAATGACGCAGCCATGGGAAAGTTGACAGTTAAGCCTATCTAGTGACAGCCCATCATAGGCTAGTTGGGTGAGCTTGCAACTTCTACCATGTCGGAGTTTGATTTTGCCATAGGGTTTCATTGATCGTGTACTCTTGAGTGTAACTCGGGCTGAGAAGGTCGCAGCCATGGGAAAGTTGACAGTTAAGCCTATCTAGTGACAGCCCATCATAGGCTAGCTGGGTGAGCTTGCAACTTCTACCATGTCGGAGTTTGATTTTCCCCATAGGGTTTCATTGATCGTGTACTCTTGAGTGTAACTCGGGCTGAGAAGGTCGCAGCCATGGGAAAGTTGACAGTTAAGCCTATCTAGTGACAGCCCATCATAGGCTAGCTGGGTGAGCTTGCAGCTTGTACCATGTCGGAGTTTGATTTTCCCCATAGGGTTTCATTGATCGTGTACTCTTGAGTGTAGCACGGGCTGAGAAGGTCGCAGCCATGGGAAAGTTGACAGTTAAGCCTATCTAGTGACAACCCATCATAGGCTAGCTGGGTGATCTTGCAACTTGTATCATGCCGGAGTTTGATTTTCACCATAGGGTTTCATTGATCGCTTACTCGGCAACTTGTATCAAGCAGGATTTCTACTTTCCCCTTAGCGCTTCATTGATCGTGTACTATTGAGTGTAGATCGGGCTGAGAATGACGCAGCCATGGGAAAGTTGACAGTTAAGCCTATCTAGTGACAGCCCATCATAGGCTAGCTGGGTGATCTTGCAACTTGTACCATGTCGGAGTTTGATTTTCCCCATAGGGTTTCATTGATCGTGTACTCTTGAGTGTAGCTCGGGCTGAGAAGGTCGCAGCCATGGGAAAGTTGACAGTTAAGCCTATCTAGTGACAGCCCATCATAGGCTAGCTGGGTGAGCTTGCAACTTGTACCATGTCGGAGTTTGATTTTCCCCATAGGTTTTCATTGATCGTGTACTCTTGAGTGTAGCTCGGGCTGAGAAGGTCGCAGCCATGGGAAAGTTGACAGTTAAGCCTATCTAGTGACAACCCATCATAGACTAGCTGGGTGATCTTGCAACTTGTATCATGCCGGAGTTTGATTTTCACCATAGGGTTTCATTGATCGCTTACTCGGCAACTTGTATGAAGCAGGATTTCTACTTTCCCCTTAGCGCTTCATTGATCGTGTACTCTTGAGTGTAGCTCGGGCTGAGAATGACGCAGCCATGGGAAAGTTGACAGTTAAGCCTATCTAGTGACAGCCCATCATAGGCTAGCTGGGTGAGCTTGCAACTTGTACCATGTCGGAGTTTGATTTTCCCCATAGGGTTTCATTGATCGTGCACTCTTGAGTGTAGCTCGGGCTGAGAAGGTCGCAGCCATGGGAAAGTTGACAGTTAAGCCTATCTAGTGACAACCCATCATAGGCTAGCTGGGTGATCTTGCAACTTGTATCATGCCGGAGATTGATTTTCACCATAGGGTTTCATTGATCGCTTACCCGGCAACTTGTATCAAGCAGGATTTCTACTTTCCCCTTAGCGCTTCATTGATCGTGTACTCTTGAGTGTAGATCGGGCTGAGAATGACGCAGCCATGGGAAAGTTGACAGTTAAGCCTATCTAGTGACAGCCCATCATAGGCTAGCTGGGTGAGCTTGCAACTTCTACAATGTCGGAGTTTGATTTTCCCCATAGGGTTTCATTGATCGTGTACTCTTGAGTGTAGCTCGGGCTGAGAAGGTCGCAGCCATGGGAAAGTTGACAGTTAAGCCTATCTAGTGACAACCCATCATAGGCTAGCTGGGTGATCTTGCAACTTGTATCATGCCGGAGTTTGATTTTCACCATAGGGTTTCATTGATCGCTTACTCGGCAACTTGTATCAAGCAGGATTTCTACTTTCCCCTTAGCGCTTCATTGATCGTGTACTCTTGAGTGTAGATCGGGCTGAGAATGACGCAGCCATGGGAAAGTTGACAGTTAAGCCTATCTAGTGACAGCCCATCATAGACTAGCTGGGTGATCTTGCAACTTGTACCATGTCGGAGTTTGATTTTCCCCATAGGGTTTCATTGATCGTGTACTCTTGAGTGTAGCTCGGGCTGAGAAGGTCGCAGCCATGTGAAAGTTGACAGTTAAGCCTATCTAGTGACAACCCATCATAGGCTAGCTGGGTGATCTTGCAACTTGTATCATGCCGGAGTTTGATTTTCACCATAGGGTTTCATTGACTGCTTACTCGGCAACTTGTATGAAGCAGGATTTCTACTTTCCCCTTAGCGCTTCATTGATCGTGTACTCTTGAGTGTAGCTCGGGCTGAGAATGACGCAGCCATGGGAAAGTTGACAGTTAAGCCTAACTAGTGACAGCCCATCATATGCTAGCTGGGTGAGCTTGCAACTTCTACCATGTCGGAGTTTGATTTTCCCCATAGGGTTTCATTGATCGTGTACTCTTGAGTGTAGCTCGGGCTGAGAAGGTCGCAGCCATGGGAAAGTTGACAGTTAAGCCTATCTAGTGACAACCCATCATAGGCTAGCTGGGTGATCTTGCAACTTGTATCATGCCGGAGTTTGATTTTCACCATAGGGTTTCATTGATCGCTTACTCGGCAACTTGTATGAAGCAGGATTTCTGCTTTCCCCTTAGCGCTTCATTGATCGTGTACTCTTGAGTGTAGCTCGGGCTGAGAATGACGCAGCCATGGGAAAGTTGACAGTTAAGCCTATCTAGTGACAGCCCATCATAGGCTAGCTGGGTGAGCTTGCAACTTCTACCATGTCGGAGTTTGATTTTCCCCATAGGGTTTCATTGATCGTGTACTCTTGAGTGTAGCTCGGGCTGAGAAGGTCGCAGCCATGGGAAAGTTGACAGTTAAGCCTATCTAGTGACAACCCATCATAGGCTAGCTGGGTGATCTTGCAACTTGTATCATGCCGGAGTTTGATTTTCACCATAGGGTTTCATTGATTGCTTACTCGGCAACTTGTATGAAGCAGGATTTCTACTTTCCCCTTAGCGCTTCATTGATCGTGTACTCTTGAGTGTAGCTCGTGCTGAGAATGACGCAGCCATGGGAAAGTTGACAGTTAAGCCTATCTAGTGACAGCCCATCATAGGCTAGCTGGGTGAGCTTGCAACTTCTACCATGTCGGAGTTTGATTTTCCCCATAGGGTTTCATTGATCGTGTACTCTTGAGTGTAGCTCGAGCTGAGAAGGTCGCAGCCATGGGAAAGTTGACAGTTAAGCCTATCTAGTGACAACCCATCATAGGCTAGCTGGGTGATCTTGCAACTTGTATCATGCCGGAGTTTGATTTTCACCATAGGGTTTCATTGATCGCTTACTCGGCAACTTGTATGAAGCAGGATTTCTACTTTCCCCTTAGCGCTTCATTGATCGTGTACTCTTGAGTGTAGATCGGGCTGAGAATGACGCAGCCATGGGAAAGTTGACAGTTAAGCCTATCTAGTGACAGCCCATCATAGACTAGCTGGGTGATCTTGCAACTTGTACCATGTCGGAGTTTGATTTTCCCCATAGGGTTTCATTGATCGTGTACTCTTGAGTGTAGCTCGGGCTTAGAAGGTCGCAGCCATGTGAAAGTTGACAGTTAAGCCTATCTAGTGACAACCCATCATAGGCTAGCTGGGTGATCTTGCAACTTGTATCATGCCGGAGTTTGATTTTCACCATAGGGTTTCATTGACTGCTTACTCGGCAACTTGTATGAAGCAGGATTTCTACTTTCCCCTTAGCGCTTCATTGATCGTGTACTCTTGAGTGTAGCTCGGGCTGAGAATGACGCAGCCATGGGAAAGTTGACAGTTAAGCCTATCTAGTGACATCCCATCATAGGCTAGCTGGGTGAGCTTGCAACTTGTACCATGTCGGAGTTTGATTTTCCCCATAGGGTTTCATTGATCGTGTACTCTTGAGTGTAGCTCGGGCTGAGAAGGTCGCAGCCATGGGAAAGTTGACAGTTAAGCCTATCTAGTGACAACCCATCATAGGCTAGCTGGGTGATCTTGCAACTTGTATCATGCCGGAGATTGATTTTCACCATAGGGTTTCATTGATCGCTTACCCGGCAACTTGTATCAAGCAGGATTTCTACTTTCCCCTTAGCGCTTCATTGATCGTGTACTCTTGAGTGTAGATCGGGCTGAGAATGACGCAGCCATGGGAAAGTTGACAGTTAAGCCTATCTAGTGACAGCCCATCATAGGCTAGCTGGGTGAGCTTGCAACTTCTACCATGTCGGAGTTTGATTTTCCCCATAGGGTTTCATTGATCGTGTACTCTTGAGTGTAGCTCGGGCTGAGAAGGTCGCAGCCATGGGAAAGTTGACAGTTAAGCCTATCTAGTGACAACCCATCATAGGCTAGCTGGGTGATCTTGCAACTTGTATCATGCCGGAGTTTGATTTTCACCATAGGGTTTCATTGATCGCTTACTCGGCAACTTGTATCAAGCAGGATTTCTACTTTCCCCTTAGCGCTTCATTGATCGTGTACTCTTGAGTGTAGATCGGGCTGAGAATGACGCAGCCATGGGAAAGTTGACAGTTAAGCCTATCTAGTGACAGCCCATCATAGGCTAGCTGGGTGATCTTGCAACTTGTACCATGTCGGAGTTTGATTTTCCCCATAGGGTTTCATTGATCGTGTACTCTTGAGTGTAGCTCGGGCTGAGAAGGTCGCAGCCATGTGAAAGTTGACAGTTAAGCCTATCTAGTGACAACCCATCATAGGCTAGCTGGGTGATCTTGCAACTTGTATCATGCCGGAGTTTGATTTTCACCATAGGGTTTCATTGATCGCTTACTCGGCAACTTGTATGAAGCAGGATTTCTACTTTCCCCTTAGCGCTTCATTGATCGTGTACTCTTGAGTGTAGCTCGGGCTGAGAATGACGCAGCCATGGGAAAGTTGACAGTTAAGCCTATCTAGTGACAGCCCATCATAGGCTAGTTGGGTGAGCTTGCAACTTCTACCATGTCGGAGTTTGATTTTGCCATAGGGTTTCATTGATCGTGTACTCTTGAGTGTAACTCGGGCTGAGAAGGTCGCAGCCATGGGAAAGTTGACAGTTAAGCCTATCTAATGACAGCCCATCATAGGCTAGCTGGGTGAGCTTGCAACTTCTACCATGTCGGAGTTTGATTTTCCCCATAGGGTTTCATTGATCGTGTACTCTTGAGTGTAGCTCGGGCTGAGAAGGTCGCAGCCTTGGGAAAGTTGACAGTTAAGCCTATCTAGTGACAACCCATCATAGGCTAGCTGGGTGATCTTGCAACTTGTATCATGCCGGAGTTTGATTTTCACCATAGGGTTTCATTGATCGCTTACTCGGCAACTTGTATGAAGCAGGATTTCTACTTTCCCCTTAGCGCTTCATTGATCGTGTACTCTTGAGTGTAGCTCGGGCTGAGAATGACGCAGCCATGGGAAAGTTGACAGTTAAGCCTATCTAGTGACAGCCCATCATAGGCTAGCTGGGTGAGCTTGCAACTTCTACCATGTCGGAGTTTGATTTTCCCCATAGGGTTTCATTGATCGTGTACTCTTGAGTGTAGCTCGAGCTGAGAAGGTCGCAGCCATGGGAAAGTTGACAGTTAAGCCTATCTAGTGACAACCCATCATAGGCTAGCTGGGTGATCTTGCAACTTGTATCATGCCGGAGTTTGATTTTCACCATAGGGTTTCATTGATCGCTTACTCGGCAACTTGTATGAAGCAGGATTTCTACTTTCCCCTTAGCGCTTCATTGATCGTGTACTCTTGAGTGTAGCTCGGGCTGAGAATGACGCAGCCATGGGAAAGTTGACAGTTAAGCCTATCTAGTGACAGCCCATCATAGGCTAGCTGGGTGAGCTTGCAACTTCTACCATGTCGGAGTTTGATTTTCCCCATAGGGTTTCATTGATCGTGTACTCTTGAGTGTAGCTCGGGCTGAGAAGGTCGCAGCCATGGGAAAGTTGACAGTTAAGCCTATCTAGTGACAACCCATCATAGGCTAGCTGGGTGATCTTGCAACTTGTATCATGCCGGAGTTTGATTTTCACCATAGGGTTTCATTGATCGCTTACTCGGCAACTTGTATGAAGCAGGATTTCTACTTTCCCCTTAGCGCTTCATTGATCGTGTACTCTTGAGTGTAGCTCGGGCTGAGAATGACGCAGCCATGGGAAAGTTGACAGTTAAGCCTATCTAGTGACAGCCCATCATAGGCTAGCTGGGTGAGCTTGCAACTTCTACCATGTCGGAGTTTGATTTTCCCCATAGGGTTTCATTGATCGTGTACTCTTGAGTGTAGCTCGGGCTGAGAAGGTCGCAGCCATGGGAAAGTTGACAGTTAAGCCTATCTAGTGACAACCCATCATAGGCTAGCTGGGTGATCTTGCAACTTGTATCATGCCGGAGTTTGATTTTCACCATAGGGTTTCATTGATCGCTTACTCGGCAACTTGTATCAAGCAGGATTTCTACTTTCCCCTTAGCGCTTCATTGATCGTGTACTCTTGAGTGTAGATCGGGCTGAGAATGACGCAGCCATGGGAAAGTTGACAGTTAAGCCTATCTAGTGACAGCCCATCATAGGCTAGCTGGGTGAGCTTGCAACTTCTACCATGTCGGAGTTTGATTTTCCCCATAGGGTTTCATTGATCGTGTACTCTTGAGTGTAGCTCGGGCTGAGAAGGTCGCAGCCATGGGAAAGTTGACAGTTAAGCCTATCTAGTGACAACCCATCATAGGCTAGCTGGGTGATCTAGCAACTTGTATCATGCCGGAGTTTGATTTTCACCATAGGGTTTCATTGATCGCTTACTCGGCAACTTGTATGAAGCAGGATTTCTACTTTCCCCTTAGCGCTTCATTGATCGTGTACTCTTGAGTGTAGCTCGGGCTGAGAATGACGCAGCCATGGGAAAGTTGACAGTTAAGCCTATCTAGTGACAGCCCATCATAGGCTAGCTGGGTGAGCTTGCAACTTCTACCATGTCGGAGTTTGATTTTCCCCATAGGGTTTCATTGATCGTGTACTCTTGAGTGTAGCTCGGGCTGAGAAGGTCGCAGCCATGGGAAAGTTGACAGTTAAGCCTATCTAGTGACAACCCATCATAGGCTAGCTGGGTGATCTTGCAACTTGTATCATGCCGGAGTTTGATTTTCACCATAGGGTTTCATTGATCGCTTACTCGGCAACTTGTATCAAGCAGGATTTCTACTTTCCCCTTAGCGCTTCATTGATCGTGTACTCTTGAGTGTAGATCGGGCTGAGAATGACGCAGCCATGGGAAAGTTGACAGTTAAGCCTATCTAGTGACAGCCCATCATAGGCTAGCTGGGTGATCTTGCAACTTGTACCATGTCGGAGTTTGATTTTCCCCATAGGGTTTCATTGATCGTGTACTCTTGAGTGTAGCTCGGGCTGAGAAGGTAGCAGCCATGTGAAAGTTGACAGTTAAGCCTATCTAGTGACAGCCCATCATAGGCTAGCTGGGTGATCTTGCAACTTGTATCATGCTGGAGTTTGATTTTCACCATAGGGTTTCATTGATTGCTTACTCGGCAACTTTTATGAAGCAGGATTTCTACTTTCCCCTTAGCGCTTCATTGATCGTGTACTCTTGAGTGTAGCTCGGGCTGAGAATGACGCAGCCATGGGAAAGTTGACAGTTAAGCCTATCTAGTGACAGCCCATCATAGGCTAGCTGGGTGAGCTTGCAACTTCTACCATGTCGGAGTTTGATTTTCCCCATAGGGTTTCATTGATCGTGTACTCTTGAGTGTAGCTCGGGCTGAGAAGGTCGCAGCCTTGGGAAAGTTGACAGTTAAGCCTATCTAGTGACAACCCATCATAGGCTAGCTGGGTGATCTTGCAACTTGTATCATGCCGGAGTTTGATTTTCACCATAGGGTTTCATTGATCGCTTACTCGGCAACTTGTATGAAGCAGGATTTCTACTTTCCCCTTAGCGCTTCATTGATCGTGTACTCTTGAGTGTAGCTCGGGCTGAGAATGACGCAGCCATGGGAAAGTTGACAGTTAAGCCTATCTAGTGACAGCCCATCATAGGCTAGCTGGGTGAGCTTGCAACTTCTACCATGTCGGAGTTTGATTTTCCCCATAGGGTTTCATTGATCGTGTACTCTTGAGTGTAACTCGGGCTGAGAAGGTCGCAGCCATGGGAAAGTTGACAGTTAAGCCTATCTAGTGACAGCCCATCATAGGCTAGCTGGGTGATCTTGCAACTTGTACCATGTCGGAGTTTGATTTTCCCCATAGGGTTTCATTGATCGTGTACTCTTGAGTGTAGCTCGGGCTGAGAAGGTCGCAGCCATGGGAAAGTTGACAGTTAAGCCTATCTAGTGACAGCCCATCATAGGCTAGCTGGGTGAGCTTGCAACTTGTACCATGTCGGAGTTTGATTTTCCCCATAGGGTTTCATTGATCGTGTACTCTTGAGTGTAGCACGGGCTGAGAAGGTCGCAGCCATGGGAAAGTTGACAGTTAAGCCTATCTAGTGACAACCCATCATAGGCTAGCTGGGTGATCTTGCAACTTGTATCATGCCGGAGTTTGATTTTCACCATAGGGTTTCATTGATCGCTTACTCGGCAACTTGTATCAAGCAGGATTTCTACTTTCCCCTTAGCGCTTCATTGATCGTGTACTATTGAGTGTAGATCGGGCTGAGAATGACGCAGCCATGGGAAAGTTGACAGTTAAGCCTATCTAGTGACAGCCCATCATAGGCTAGCTGGGTGATCTTGCAACTTGTACCATGTCGGAGTTTGATTTTCCCCATAGGGTTTCATTGATCGTGTACTCTTGAGTGTAGCTCGGGCTGAGAAGGTCGCAGCCATGGGAAAGTTGACAGTTAAGCCTATCTAGTGACAACCCATCATAGGCTAGCTGGGTGATCTTGCAACTTGTATCATGCCGGAGTTTGATTTTCACCATAGGGTTTCATTGATCGCTTACTCGGCAACTTGTATCAAGCAGGATTTCTACTTTCCCCTTAGCGCTTCATTGATCGTGTACTCTTGAGTGTAGATCGGGCTGAGAATGACGCAGCCATGGGAAAGTTAACAGTTAAGCCTATCTAGTGACAGCCCATCATAGGCTAGCTGGGTGAGCTTGCAACTTGTACCATGTCGGAGTTTGATTTTCCCCATAGGTTTTCATTGATCGTGTACTCTTGAGTGTAGCTCGGGCTGAGAAGGTCGCAGCCATGGGAAAGTTGACAGTTAAGCCTATCTAGTGACAACCCATCATAGGCTAGCTGGGTGATCTTGCAACTTGTATCATGCCGGAGTTTGATTTTCACCATAGGGTTTCATTGATCGCTTACTCGGCAACTTGTATGAAGCAGGATTTCTACTTTCCCCTTAGCGCTTCATTGATCGTGTACTCTTGAGTGTAGCTCGGGCTGAGAATGACGCAGCCATGGGAAAGTTGACAGTTAAGCCTATCTAGTGACAGCCCATCATAGGCTAGTTGGGTGAGCTTGCAACTTCTACCATGTCGGAGTTTGATTTTGCCATAGGGTTTCATTGATCGTGTACTCTTGAGTGTAACTCGGGCTGAGAAGGTCGCAGCCATGGGAAAGTTGACAGTTAAGCCTATCTAGTGACAGCCCATCATAGGCTAGCTGGGTGAGCTTGCAACTTCTACCATGTCGGAGTTTGATTTTCCCCATAGGGTTTCATTGATCGTGTACTCTTGAGTGTAACTCGGGCTGAGAAGGTCGCAGCCATGGGAAAGTTGACAGTTAAGCCTATCTAGTGACAGCCCATCATAGGCTAGCTGGGTGAGCTTGCAGCTTGTACCATGTCGGAGTTTGATTTTCCCCATAGGGTTTCATTGATCGTGTACTCTTGAGTGTAGCACGGGCTGAGAAGGTCGCAGCCATGGGAAAGTTGACAGTTAAGCCTATCTAGTGACAACCCATCATAGGCTAGCTGGGTGATCTTGCAACTTGTATCATGCCGGAGTTTGATTTTCACCATAGGGTTTCATTGATCGCTTACTCGGCAACTTGTATCAAGCAGGATTTCTACTTTCCCCTTAGCGCTTCATTGATCGTGTACTATTGAGTGTAGATCGGGCTGAGAATGACGCAGCCATGGGAAAGTTGACAGTTAAGCCTATCTAGTGACAGCCCATCATAGGCTAGCTGGGTGATCTTGCAACTTGTACCATGTCGGAGTTTGATTTTCCCCATAGGGTTTCATTGATCGTGTACTCTTGAGTGTAGCTCGGGCTGAGAAGGTCGCAGCCATGGGAAAGTTGACAGTTAAGCCTATCTAGTGACAGCCCATCATAGGCTAGCTGGGTGAGCTTGCAACTTGTACCATGTCGGAGTTTGATTTTCCCCATAGGTTTTCATTGATCGTGTACTCTTGAGTGTAGCTCGGGCTGAGAAGGTCGCAGCCATGGGAAAGTTGACAGTTAAGCCTATCTAGTGACAACCCATCATAGACTAGCTGGGTGATCTTGCAACTTGTATCATGCCGGAGTTTGATTTTCACCATAGGGTTTCATTGATCGCTTACTCGGCAACTTGTATGAAGCAGGATTTCTACTTTCCCCTTAGCGCTTCATTGATCGTGTACTCTTGAGTGTAGCTCGGGCTGAGAATGACGCAGCCATGGGAAAGTTGACAGTTAAGCCTATCTAGTGACAGCCCATCATAGGCTAGCTGGGTGAGCTTGCAACTTGTACCATGTCGGAGTTTGATTTTCCCCATAGGGTTTCATTGATCGTGCACTCTTGAGTGTAGCTCGGGCTGAGAAGGTCGCAGCCATGGGAAAGTTGACAGTTAAGCCTATCTAGTGACAACCCATCATAGGCTAGCTGGGTGATCTTGCAACTTGTATCATGCCGGAGATTGATTTTCACCATAGGGTTTCATTGATCGCTTACCCGGCAACTTGTATCAAGCAGGATTTCTACTTTCCCCTTAGCGCTTCATTGATCGTGTACTCTTGAGTGTAGATCGGGCTGAGAATGACGCAGCCATGGGAAAGTTGACAGTTAAGCCTATCTAGTGACAGCCCATCATAGGCTAGCTGGGTGAGCTTGCAACTTCTACAATGTCGGAGTTTGATTTTCCCCATAGGGTTTCATTGATCGTGTACTCTTGAGTGTAGCTCGGGCTGAGAAGGTCGCAGCCATGGGAAAGTTGACAGTTAAGCCTATCTAGTGACAACCCATCATAGGCTAGCTGGGTGATCTTGCAACTTGTATCATGCCGGAGTTTGATTTTCACCATAGGGTTTCATTGATCGCTTACTCGGCAACTTGTATCAAGCAGGATTTCTACTTTCCCCTTAGCGCTTCATTGATCGTGTACTCTTGAGTGTAGATCGGGCTGAGAATGACGCAGCCATGGGAAAGTTGACAGTTAAGCCTATCTAGTGACAGCCCATCATAGACTAGCTGGGTGATCTTGCAACTTGTACCATGTCGGAGTTTGATTTTCCCCATAGGGTTTCATTGATCGTGTACTCTTGAGTGTAGCTCGGGCTGAGAAGGTCGCAGCCATGTGAAAGTTGACAGTTAAGCCTATCTAGTGACAACCCATCATAGGCTAGCTGGGTGATCTTGCAACTTGTATCATGCCGGAGTTTGATTTTCACCATAGGGTTTCATTGACTGCTTACTCGGCAACTTGTATGAAGCAGGATTTCTACTTTCCCCTTAGCGCTTCATTGATCGTGTACTCTTGAGTGTAGCTCGGGCTGAGAATGACGCAGCCATGGGAAAGTTGACAGTTAAGCCTAACTAGTGACAGCCCATCATATGCTAGCTGGGTGAGCTTGCAACTTCTACCATGTCGGAGTTTGATTTTCCCCATAGGGTTTCATTGATCGTGTACTCTTGAGTGTAGCTCGGGCTGAGAAGGTCGCAGCCATGGGAAAGTTGACAGTTAAGCCTATCTAGTGACAACCCATCATAGGCTAGCTGGGTGATCTTGCAACTTGTATCATGCCGGAGTTTGATTTTCACCATAGGGTTTCATTGATCGCTTACTCGGCAACTTGTATGAAGCAGGATTTCTGCTTTCCCCTTAGCGCTTCATTGATCGTGTACTCTTGAGTGTAGCTCGGGCTGAGAATGACGCAGCCATGGGAAAGTTGACAGTTAAGCCTATCTAGTGACAGCCCATCATAGGCTAGCTGGGTGAGCTTGCAACTTCTACCATGTCGGAGTTTGATTTTCCCCATAGGGTTTCATTGATCGTGTACTCTTGAGTGTAGCTCGGGCTGAGAAGGTCGCAGCCATGGGAAAGTTGACAGTTAAGCCTATCTAGTGACAACCCATCATAGGCTAGCTGGGTGATCTTGCAACTTGTATCATGCCGGAGTTTGATTTTCACCATAGGGTTTCATTGATTGCTTACTCGGCAACTTGTATGAAGCAGGATTTCTACTTTCCCCTTAGCGCTTCATTGATCGTGTACTCTTGAGTGTAGCTCGTGCTGAGAATGACGCAGCCATGGGAAAGTTGACAGTTAAGCCTATCTAGTGACAGCCCATCATAGGCTAGCTGGGTGAGCTTGCAACTTCTACCATGTCGGAGTTTGATTTTCCCCATAGGGTTTCATTGATCGTGTACTCTTGAGTGTAGCTCGAGCTGAGAAGGTCGCAGCCATGGGAAAGTTGACAGTTAAGCCTATCTAGTGACAACCCATCATAGGCTAGCTGGGTGATCTTGCAACTTGTATCATGCCGGAGTTTGATTTTCACCATAGGGTTTCATTGATCGCTTACTCGGCAACTTGTATGAAGCAGGATTTCTACTTTCCCCTTAGCGCTTCATTGATCGTGTACTCTTGAGTGTAGATCGGGCTGAGAATGACGCAGCCATGGGAAAGTTGACAGTTAAGCCTATCTAGTGACAGCCCATCATAGACTAGCTGGGTGATCTTGCAACTTGTACCATGTCGGAGTTTGATTTTCCCCATAGGGTTTCATTGATCGTGTAATCTTGAGTGTAGCTCGGGCTGAGAAGGTCGCAGCCATGTGAAAGTTGACAGTTAAGCCTATCTAGTGACAACCCATCATAGGCTAGCTGGGTGATCTTGCAACTTGTATCATGCCGGAGTTTGATTTTCACCATAGGGTTTCATTGACTGCTTACTCGGCAACTTGTATGAAGCAGGATTTCTACTTTCCCCTTAGCGCTTCATTGATCGTGTACTCTTGAGTGTAGCTCGGGCTGAGAATGACGCAGCCATGGGAAAGTTGACAGTTAAGCCTATCTAGTGACATCCCATCATAGGCTAGCTGGGTGAGCTTGCAACTTGTACCATGTCGGAGTTTGATTTTCCCCATAGGGTTTCATTGATCGTGTACTCTTGAGTGTAGCTCGGGCTGAGAAGGTCGCAGCCATGGGAAAGTTGACAGTTAAGCCTATCTAGTGACAACCCATCATAGGCTAGCTGGGTGATCTTGCAACTTGTATCATGCCGGAGATTGATTTTCACCATAGGGTTTCATTGATCGCTTACCCGGCAACTTGTATCAAGCAGGATTTCTACTTTCCCCTTAGCGCTTCATTGATCGTGTACTCTTGAGTGTAGATCGGGCTGAGAATGACGCAGCCATGGGAAAGTTGACAGTTAAGCCTATCTAGTGACAGCCCATCATAGGCTAGCTGGGTGAGCTTGCAACTTCTACCATGTCGGAGTTTGATTTTCCCCATAGGGTTTCATTGATCGTGTACTCTTGAGTGTAGCTCGGGCTGAGAAGGTCGCAGCCATGGGAAAGTTGACAGTTAAGCCTATCTAGTGACAACCCATCATAGGCTAGCTGGGTGATCTTGCAACTTGTATCATGCCGGAGTTTGATTTTCACCATAGGGTTTCATTGATCGCTTACTCGGCAACTTGTATCAAGCAGGATTTCTACTTTCCCCTTAGCGCTTCATTGATCGTGTACTCTTGAGTGTAGATCGGGCTGAGAATGACGCAGCCATGGGAAAGTTGACAGTTAAGCCTATCTAGTGACAGCCCATCATAGGCTAGCTGGGTGATCTTGCAACTTGTACCATGTCGGAGTTTGATTTTCCCCATAGGGTTTCATTGATCGTGTACTCTTGAGTGTAGCTCGGGCTGAGAAGGTCGCAGCCATGTGAAAGTTGACAGTTAAGCCTATCTAGTGACAACCCATCATAGGCTAGCTGGGTGATCTTGCAACTTGTATCATGCCGGAGTTTGATTTTCACCATAGGGTTTCATTGACTGCTTACTCGGCAACTTGTATGAAGCAGGATTTCTACTTTCCCCTTAGCGCTTCATTGATCGTGTACTCTTGAGTGTAGCTCGGGCTGAGAATGACGCAGCCATGGGAAAGTTGACAGTTAAGCCTATCTAGTGACAGCCCATCATAGGCTAGCTGGGTGAGCTTGCAACTTCTACCATGTCGGAGTTTGATTTTCCCCATAGGGTTTCATTGATCGTGTACTCTTGAGTGTAGCTCGGGCTGAGAAGGTCGCAGCCATGGGAAAGTTGACAGTTAAGCCTATCTAGTGACAACCCATCATAGGCTAGCTGGGTGATCTTGCAACTTGTATCATGCCGGAGTTTGATTTTCACCATAGGGTTTCATTGATCGCTTACTCGGCAACTTGTATGAAGCAGGATTTCTGCTTTCCCCTTAGCGCTTCATTGATCGTGTACTCTTGAGTGTAGCTCGGGCTGAGAATGACGCAGCCATGGGAAAGTTGACAGTTAAGCCTATCTAGTGACAGCCCATCATAGGCTAGCTGGGTGAGCTTGCAACTTCTACCATGTCGGAGTTTGATTTTCCCCATAGGGTTTCATTGATCGTGTACTCTTGAGTGTAGCTCGGGCTGAGAAGGTCGCAGCCATGGGAAAGTTGACAGTTAAGCCTATCTAGTGACAACCCATCATAGGCTAGCTGGGTGATCTTGCAACTTGTATCATGCCGGAGTTTGATTTTCACCATAGGGTTTCATTGATTGCTTACTCGGCAACTTGTATGAAGCAGGATTTCTACTTTCCCCTTAGCGCTTCATTGATCGTGTACTCTTGAGTGTAGATCGGGCTGAGAATGACGCAGCCATGGGAAAGTTGACAGTTAAGCCTATCTAGTGACAGCCCATCATAGGCTAGCTGGGTGAGCTTGCAACTTCTACCATGTCGGAGTTTGATTTTCCCCATAGGGTTTCATTGATCGTGTACTCTTGAGTGTAGCTCGAGCTGAGAAGGTCGCAGCCATGGGAAAGTTGACAGTTAAGCCTATCTAGTGACAACCCATCATAGGCTAGCTGGGTGATCTTGCAACTTGTATCATGCCGGAGTTTGATTTTCACCATAGGGTTTCATTGATCGCTTACTCGGCAACTTGTATGAGGCAGGATTTCTACTTTCCCCTTAGCGCTTCATTGATCGTGTACTCTTGAGTGTAGCTCGGGCTGAGAATGACGCAGCCATGGGAAAGTTGACAGTTAAGCCTATCTAGTGACAGCCCATCATAGGCTAGCTGGGTGAGCTTGCAACTTCTACCATGTCGGAGTTTGATTTTCCCCATAGGGTTTCATTGATCGTGTACTCTTGAGTGTAGCTCGGGCTGAGAAGGTCGCAGCCATGGGAAAGTTGACAGTTAAGCCTATCTAGTGACAACCCATCATAGGCTAGCTGGGTGATCTTGCAACTTGTATCATGCCCGAGTTTGATTTTCACCATAGGGTTTCATTGATCGCTTACTCGGCAACTTGTATGAAGCAGGATTTCTACTTTTCCCTTAGCGCTTCATTGATCGTGTACTCTTGAGTGTAGCTCGGGCTGAGAATGACGCAGCCATGGGAAAGTTGACAGTTAAGCCTATCTAGTGACAGCCCATCATAGGCTAGCTGGGTGAGCTTGCAACTTCTACCATGTCGGAGTTTGATTTTCCCCATAGGGTTTCATTGATCGTGTACTCTTGAGTGTAGCTCGGGCTGAGAAGGTCGCAGCCATGGGAAAGTTGACAGTTAAGCCTATCTAGTGACAACCCATCATAGGCTAGCTGGGTGATCTTGCAACTTGTATCATGCCGGAGTTTGATTTTCACCATAGGGTTTCATTGATCGCTTACTCGGCAACTTGTATCAAGCAGGATTTCTACTTTCCCCTTAGCGCTTCATTGATCGTGTACTCTTGAGTGTAGATCGGGCTGAGAATGTTGACAGTTAAGCCTATCTAGTGACAGCCCATCATAGGCTAGCTGGGTGATCTTGCAACTTGTACCATGTCGGAGTTTGATTTTCCCCATAGGGTTTCATTGATCGTGTACTCTTGAGTGTAGCTCGGGCTGAGGAGGTAGCAGCCATGTGAAAGTTGACAGTTAAGCCTATCTAGTGACAACCCATCATAGGCTAGCTGGGTGATCTTGCAACTTGTATCATGCCGGAGTTTGATTTTCACCATAGGGTTTCATTGATTGCTTACTCGGCAACTTGTATGAAGCAGGATTTCTTCTTTCCCCTTAGCGCTTCATTGATCGTGTACTCTTGAGTGTAGCTCGGGCTGAGAATGACGCAGCCATGGGAAAGTTGACAGTTAAGCCTATCTAGTGACAGCCCATCATAGGCTAGCTGGGTGAGCTTGCAACTTCTACCATGTCGGAGTTTGATTTTCCCCATAGGGTTTCATTGATCGTGTACTCTTGAGTGTAGCTCGGGCTGAGAAGGTCGCAGCCATGGGAAAGTTGACAGTTAAGCCTATCTAGTGACAACCCATCATAGGCTAGCTGGGTGATCTTGCAACTTGTATCATGCCGGAGTTTGATTTTCACCATAGGGTTTCATTGATTGCTTACTCGGCAACTTGTATGAAGCAGGATTTCTACTTTCCCCTTAGCGCTTCATTGATCGTGTACTCTTGAGTGTAGCTCGGGCTGAGAATGACGCAGCCATGGGAAAGTTGACAGTTAAGCCTATCTAGTGACAGCCCATCATAGGCTAGCTGGGTGATCTTGCAACTTGTACCATGTCGGAGTTTGATTTTCCCCATAGGGTTTCATTGATCGTGTACTCTTGAGTGTAGCTCGAGCTGAGAAGGTCGCAGCCATGGGAAAGTTGACAGTTAAGCCTATCTAGTGACAACCCATCATAGGCTAGCTGGGTGATCTTGCAACTTGTATCATGCCGGAGTTTGATTTTCACCATAGGGTTTCATTGATCGCTTACTCGGCAACTTGTATGAAGCAGGATTTCTACTTTCCCCTTAGCGCTTCATTGATCGTGTACTCTTGAGTGTAGCTCGGGCTGAGAATGACGCAGCCATGGGAAAGTTGACAGTTAAGCCTATCTAGTGACAGCCCATCATAGGCTAGCTGGGTGAGCTTGCAACTTCTACCATGTCGGAGTTTGATTTTCCCCATAGGGTTTCATTGATCGTGTACTCTTGAGTGTAGCTCGGGCTGAGAAGGTCGCAGCCATGGGAAAGTTGACAGTTAAGCCTATCTAGTGACAACCCATCATAGGCTAGCTGGGTGATCTTGCAACTTGTATCATGCCGGAGTTTGATTTTCACCATAGGGTTTCATTGATCGCTTACTCGGCAACTTGTATCAAGCAGGATTTCTACTTTCCCCTTAGCGCTTCATTGATCGTGTACTCTTGAGTGTAGATCGGGCTGAGAATGACGCAGCCATGGGAAAGTTGACAGTTAAGCCTATCTAGTGACAGCCCATCATAGGCTAGCTGGGTGATCTTGCAACTTGTACCATGTCGGAGTTTGATTTTCCCCATAGGGTTTCATTGATCGTGTACTCTTGAGTGTAGCTCGGGCTGAGAAGGTCGCAGCCATGTGAAAGTTGACAGTTAAGCCTATCTAGTGACAACCCATCATAGGCTAGCTGGGTGATCTTGCAACTTGTATCATGCCGGAGTTTGATTTTCACCATAGGGTTTCATTGATCGCTTACTCGGCAACTTGTATGAAGCAGGATTTCTACTTTCCCCTTAGCGCTTCATTGTTCGTGTACTCTTGAGTGTAGCTCGGGCTGAGAATGACGCAGCCATGGGAAAGTTGACAGTTAAGCCTATCTAGTGACAGCCCATCATAGGCTAGCTGGGTGAGCTTGCAACTTCTACCATGTCGGAGTTTGATTTTCCCCATAGGGTTTCATTGATCGTGTACTCTTGAGTGTAGCTCGGGCTGAGAAGGTCGCAGCCATGGGAAAGTTGACAGTTAAGCCTATCTAGTGACAACCCATCATAGGCTAGCTGGGTGATCTAGCAACTTGTATCATGCCGGAGTTTGATTTTCACCATAGGGTTTCATTGATCGCTTACTCGGCAACTTGTATGAAGCAGGATTTCTACTTTCCCCTTAGCGCTTCATTGATCGTGTACTCTTGAGTGTAGCTCGGGCTGAGAATGACGCAGCCATGGGAAAGTTGACAGTTAAGCCTATCTAGTGACAGCCCATCATAGGCTAGCTGGGTGAGCTTGCAACTTCTACCATGTCGGAGTTTGATTTTCCCCATAGGGTTTCATTGATCGTGTACTCTTGAGTGTAGCTCGGGCTGAGAAGGTCGCAGCCATGGGAAAGTTGACAGTTAAGCCTATCTAGTGACAACCCATCATAGGCTAGCTGGGTGATCTTGCAACTTGTATCATGCCGGAGTTTGATTTTCACCATAGGGTTTCATTGATCGCTTACTCGGCAACTTGTATCAAGCAGGATTTCTACTTTCCCCTTAGCGCTTCATTGATCGTGTACTCTTGAGTGTAGATCGGGCTGAGAATGACGCAGCCATGGGAAAGTTGACAGTTAAGCCTATCTAGTGACAGCCCATCATAGGCTAGCTGGGTGATCTTGCAACTTGTACCATGTCGGAGTTTGATTTTCCCCATAGGGTTTCATTGATCGTGTACTCTTGAGTGTAGCTCGGGCTGAGAAGGTCGCAGCCATGGGAAAGTTGACAGTTAAGCCTATCTAGTGACAACCCATCATAGGCTAGCTGGGTGATCTTGCAACTTGTATCATGCCGGAGTTTGATTTTCACCATAGGGTTTCATTGATCGCTTACTCGGCAACTTGTATCAAGCAGGATTTCTACTTTCCCCTTAGCGCTTCATTGATCGTGTACTCTTGAGTGTAGATCGGGCTGAGAATGACGCAGCCATGGGAAAGTTGACAGTTAAGCCTATCTAGTGACAGCCCATCATAGGCTAGCTGGGTGATCTTGCAACTTGTACCATGTCGGAGTTTGATTTTCCCCATAGGGTTTCATTGATCGTGTACTCTTGAGTGTAGCTCGGGCTGAGAAGGTCGCAGCCATGTGAAAGTTGACAGTTAAGCCTATCTAGTGACAACCCATCATAGGCTAGCTGGGTGATCTTGCAACTTGTATCATGCCGGAGTTTGATTTTCACCATAGGGTTTCATTGACTGCTTACTCGGCAACTTGTATGAAGCAGGATTTCTACTTTCCCCTTAGCGCTTCATTGATCGTGTACTCTTGAGTGTAGCTCGGGCTGAGAATGACGCAGCCATGGGAAAGTTGACAGTTAAGCCTATCTAGTGACAGCCCATCATAGGCTAGCTGGGTGAGCTTGCAACTTCTACCATGTCGGAGTTTGATTTTCCCCATAGGGTTTCATTGATCGTGTACTCTTGAGTGTAGCTCGGGCTGAGAAGGTCGCAGCCATGGGAAAGTTGACAGTTAAGCCTATCTAGTGACAACCCATCATAGGCTAGCTGGGTGATCTTGCAACTTGTATCATGCCGGAGTTTGATTTTCACCATAGGGTTTCATTGATCGCTTACTCGGCAACTTGTATGAAGCAGGATTTCTGCTTTCCCCTTAGCGCTTCATTGATCGTGTACTCTTGAGTGTAGCTCGGGCTGAGAATGACGCAGCCATGGGAAAGTTGACAGTTAAGCCTATCTAGTGACAGCCCATCATAGGCTAGCTGGGTGAGCTTGCAACTTCTACCATGTCGGAGTTTGATTTTCCCCATAGGGTTTCATTGATCGTGTACTCTTGAGTGTAGCTCGGGCTGAGAAGGTCGCAGCCATGGGAAAGTTGACAGTTAAGCCTATCTAGTGACAACCCATCATAGGCTAGCTGGGTGATCTTGCAACTTGTATCATGCCGGAGTTTGATTTTCACCATAGGGTTTCATTGATTGCTTACTCGGCAACTTGTATGAAGCAGGATTTCTACTTTCCCCTTAGCGCTTCATTGATCGTGTACTCTTGAGTGTAGATCGGGCTGAGAATGACGCAGCCATGGGAAAGTTGACAGTTAAGCCTATCTAGTGACAGCCCATCATAGGCTAGCTGGGTGAGCTTGCAACTTCTACCATGTCGGAGTTTGATTTTCCCCATAGGGTTTCATTGATCGTGTACTCTTGAGTGTAGCTCGAGCTGAGAAGGTCGCAGCCATGGGAAAGTTGACAGTTAAGCCTATCTAGTGACAACCCATCATAGGCTAGCTGGGTGATCTTGCAACTTGTATCATGCCGGAGTTTGATTTTCACCATAGGGTTTCATTGATCGCTTACTCGGCAACTTGTATGAAGCAGGATTTCTACTTTCCCCTTAGCGCTTCATTGATCGTGTACTCTTGAGTGTAGCTCGGGCTGAGAATGACGCAGCCATGGGAAAATTGACAGTTAAGCCTATCTAGTGACAGCCCATCATAGGCTAGCTGGGTGAGCTTGCAACTTCTACCATGTCGGAGTTTGATTTTCCCCATAGGGTTTCATTGATCGTGTACTCTTGAGTGTAGCTCGGGCTGAGAAGGTCGCAGCCATGGGAAAGTTGACAGTTAAGCCTATCTAGTGACAACCCATCATAGGCTAGCTGGGTGATCTTGCAACTTGTATCATGCCCGAGTTTGATTTTCACCATAGGGTTTCATTGATCGCTTACTCGGCAACTTGTATGAAGCAGGATTTCTACTTTCCCCTTAGCGCTTCATTGATCGTGTACTCTTGAGTGTAGCTCGGGCTGAGAATGATGCAGCCATGGGAAAGTTGACAGTTAAGCCTATCTAGTGACAGCCCATCATAGGCTAGCTGGGTGAGCTTGCAACTTCTACCATGTCGGAGTTTGATTTTCCCCATAGGGTTTCATTGATCGTGTACTCTTGAGTGTAGCTCGGGCTGAGAAGGTCGCAGCCATGGGAAAGTTGACAGTTAAGCCTATCTAGTGACAACCCATCATAGGCTAGCTGGGTGATCTTGCAACTTGTATCATGCCGGAGTTTGATTTTCACCATAGGGTTTCATTGATCGCTTACTCGGCAACTTGTATCAAGCAGGATTTCTACTTTCCCCTTAGCGCTTCATTGATCGTGTACTCTTGAGTGTAGATCGGGCTGAGAATGACGCAGCCATGGGAAAGTTGACAGTTAAGCCTATCTAGTGACAGCCCATCATAGGCTAGCTGGGTGATCTTGCAACTTGTACCATGTCGGAGTTTGATTTTCCCCATAGGGTTTCATTGATCGTGTACTCTTGAGTGTAGCTCGGGCTGAGAAGGTAGCAGCCATGTGAAAGTTGACAGTTAAGCCTATCTAGTGACAACCCATCATAGGCTAGCTGGGTGATCTTGCAACTTGTATCATGCCGGAGTTTGATTTTCACCATAGGGTTTCATTGATTGCTTACTCGGCAACTTGTATGAAGCAGGATTTCTTCTTTCCCCTTAGCGCTTCATTGATCGTGTACTCTTGAGTGTAGCTCGGGCTGAGAATGACGCAGCCATGGGAAAGTTGACAGTTAAGCCTATCTAGTGACAGCCCATCATAGGCTAGCTGGGTGAGCTTGCAACTTCTACCATGTCGGAGTTTGATTTTCCCCATAGGGTTTCATTGATCGTGTACTCTTGAGTGTAGCTCGGGCTGAGAAGGTCGCAGCCATGGGAAAGTTGACAGTTAAGCCTATCTAGTGACAACCCATCATAGGCTAGCTGGGTGATCTTGCAACTTGTATCATGCCGGAGTTTGATTTTCACCATAGGGTTTCATTGATTGCTTACTCGGCAACTTGTATGAAGCAGGATTTCTACTTTCCCCTTAGCGCTTCATTGATCGTGTACTCTTGAGTGTAGCTCGGGCTGAGAATGACGCAGCCATGGGAAAGTTGACAGTTAAGCCTATCTAGTGACAGCCCATCATAGGCTAGCTGGGTGATCTTGCAACTTGTACCATGTCGGAGTTTGATTTTCCCCATAGGGTTTCATTGATCGTGTACTCTTGAGTGTAGCTCGAGCTGAGAAGGTCGCAGCCATGGGAAAGTTGACAGTTAAGCCTATCTAGTGACAACCCATCATAGGCTAGCTGGGTGATCTTGCAACTTGTATCATGCCGGAGTTTGATTTTCACCATAGGGTTTCATTGATCGCTTACTCGGCAACTTGTATGAAGCAGGATTTCTACTTTCCCCTTAGCGCTTCATTGATCGTGTACTCTTGAGTGTAGCTCGGGCTGAGAATGACGCAGCCATGGGAAAGTTGACAGTTAAGCCTATCTAGTGACAGCCCATCATAGGCTAGCTGGGTGAGCTTGCAACTTCTACCATGTCGGAGTTTGATTTTCCCCATAGGGTTTCATTGATCGTGTACTCTTGAGTGTAGCTCGGGCTGAGAAGGTCGCAGCCATGGGAAAGTTGACAGTTAAGCCTATCTAGTGACAACCCATCATAGGCTAGCTGGGTGATCTTGCAACTTGTATCATGCCGGAGTTTGATTTTCACCATAGGGTTTCATTGATCGCTTACTCGGCAACTTGTATGAAGCAGGATTTCTACTTTCCCCTTAGCGCTTCATTGATCGTGTACTCTTGAGTGTAGCTCGGGCTGAGAATGACGCAGCCATGGGAAAGTTGACAGTTAAGCCTATCTAGTGACAGCCCATCATAGGCTAGCTGGGTGAGCTTGCAACTTCTACCATGTCGGAGTTTGATTTTCCCCATAGGGTTTCATTGATCGTGTACTCTTGAGTGTAGCTCGGGCTGAGAAGGTCGCAGCCATGGGAAAGTTGACAGTTAAGCCTATCTAGTGACAACCCATCATAGGCTAGCTGGGTGATCTTGCAACTTGTATCATGCCGGAGTTTGATTTTCACCATAGGGTTTCATTGATCGCTTACTCGGCAACTTGTATCAAGCAGGATTTCTACTTTCCCCTTAGCGCTTCATTGATCGTGTACTCTTGAGTGTAGATCGGGCTGAGAATGACGCAGCCATGGGAAAGTTGACAGTTAAGCCTATCTAGTGACAGCCCATCATAGGCTAGCTGGGTGATCTTGCAACTTGTACCATGTCGGAGTTTGATTTTCCCCATAGGGTTTCATTGATCGTGTACTCTTGAGTGTAGCTCGGGCTGAGAAGGTCGCAGCCATGTGAAAGTTGACAGTTAAGCCTATCTAGTGACAACCCATCATAGGCTAGCTGGGTGATCTTGCAACTTGTATCATGCCGGAGTTTGATTTTCACCATAGGGTTTCATTGATCGCTTACTCGGCAACTTGTATGAAGCAGGATTTCTACTTTCCCCTTAGCGCTTCATTGTTCGTGTACTCTTGAGTGTAGCTCGGGCTGAGAATGACGCAGCCATGGGAAAGTTGACAGTTAAGCCTATCTAGTGACAGCCCATCATAGGCTAGCTGGGTGAGCTTGCAACTTCTACCATGTCGGAGTTTGATTTTCCCCATAGGGTTTCATTGATCGTGTACTCTTGAGTGTAGCTCGGGCTGAGAAGGTCGCAGCCATGGGAAAGTTGACAGTTAAGCCTATCTAGTGACAACCCATCATAGGCTAGCTGGGTGATCTAGCAACTTGTATCATGCCGGAGTTTGATTTTCACCATAGGGTTTCATTGATCGCTTACTCGGCAACTTGTATGAAGCAGGATTTCTACTTTCCCCTTAGCGCTTCATTGATCGTGTACTCTTGAGTGTAGCTCGGGCTGAGAATGACGCAGCCATGGGAAAGTTGACAGTTAAGCCTATCTAGTGACAGCCCATCATAGGCTAGCTGGGTGAGCTTGCAACTTCTACCATGTCGGAGTTTGATTTTCCCCATAGGGTTTCATTGATCGTGTACTCTTGAGTGTAGCTCGGGCTGAGAAGGTCGCAGCCATGGGAAAGTTGACAGTTAAGCCTATCTAGTGACAACCCATCATAGGCTAGCTGGGTGATCTTGCAACTTGTATCATGCCGGAGTTTGATTTTCACCATAGGGTTTCATTGATCGCTTACTCGGCAACTTGTATCAAGCAGGATTTCTACTTTCCCCTTAGCGCTTCATTGATCGTGTACTCTTGAGTGTAGATCGGGCTGAGAATGACGCAGCCATGGGAAAGTTGACAGTTAAGCCTATCTAGTGACAGCCCATCATAGGCTAGCTGGGTGATCTTGCAACTTGTACCATGTCGGAGTTTGATTTTCCCCATAGGGTTTCATTGATCGTGTACTCTTGAGTGTAGCTCGGGCTGAGAAGGTCGCAGCCATGGGAAAGTTGACAGTTAAGCCTATCTAGTGACAACCCATCATAGGCTAGCTGGGTGATCTTGCAACTTGTATCATGCCGGAGTTTGATTTTCACCATAGGGTTTCATTGATCGCTTACTCGGCAACTTGTATCAAGCAGGATTTCTACTTTCCCCTTAGCGCTTCATTGATCGTGTACTCTTGAGTGTAGATCGGGCTGAGAATGACGCAGCCATGGGAAAGTTGACAGTTAAGCCTATCTAGTGACAGCCCATCATAGGCTAGCTGGGTGATCTTGCAACTTGTACCATGTCGGAGTTTGATTTTCCCCATAGGGTTTCATTGATCGTGTACTCTTGAGTGTAGCTCGGGCTGAGAAGGTCGCAGCCATGTGAAAGTTGACAGTTAAGCCTATCTAGTGACAACCCATCATAGGCTAGCTGGGTGATCTTGCAACTTGTATCATGCCGGAGTTTGATTTTCACCATAGGGTTTCATTGACTGCTTACTCGGCAACTTGTATGAAGCAGGATTTCTACTTTCCCCTTAGCGCTTCATTGATCGTGTACTCTTGAGTGTAGCTCGGGCTGAGAATGACGCAGCCATGGGAAAGTTGACAGTTAAGCCTATCTAGTGACAGCCCATCATAGGCTAGCTGGGTGAGCTTGCAACTTCTACCATGTCGGAGTTTGATTTTCCCCATAGGGTTTCATTGATCGTGTACTCTTGAGTGTAGCTCGGGCTGAGAAGGTCGCAGCCATGGGAAAGTTGACAGTTAAGCCTATCTAGTGACAACCCATCATAGGCTAGCTGGGTGATCTTGCAACTTGTATCATGCCGGAGTTTGATTTTCACCATAGGGTTTCATTGATCGCTTACTCGGCAACTTGTATGAAGCAGGATTTCTGCTTTCCCCTTAGCGCTTCATTGATCGTGTACTCTTGAGTGTAGCTCGGGCTGAGAATGACGCAGCCATGGGAAAGTTGACAGTTAAGCCTATCTAGTGACAGCCCATCATAGGCTAGCTGGGTGAGCTTGCAACTTCTACCATGTCGGAGTTTGATTTTCCCCATAGGGTTTCATTGATCGTGTACTCTTGAGTGTAGCTCGGGCTGAGAAGGTCGCAGCCATGGGAAAGTTGACAGTTAAGCCTATCTAGTGACAACCCATCATAGGCTAGCTGGGTGATCTTGCAACTTGTATCATGCCGGAGTTTGATTTTCACCATAGGGTTTCATTGATTGCTTACTCGGCAACTTGTATGAAGCAGGATTTCTACTTTCCCCTTAGCGCTTCATTGATCGTGTACTCTTGAGTGTAGATCGGGCTGAGAATGACGCAGCCATGGGAAAGTTGACAGTTAAGCCTATCTAGTGACAGCCCATCATAGGCTAGCTGGGTGAGCTTGCAACTTCTACCATGTCGGAGTTTGATTTTCCCCATAGGGTTTCATTGATCGTGTACTCTTGAGTGTAGCTCGAGCTGAGAAGGTCGCAGCCATGGGAAAGTTGACAGTTAAGCCTATCTAGTGACAACCCATCATAGGCTAGCTGGGTGATCTTGCAACTTGTATCATGCCGGAGTTTGATTTTCACCATAGGGTTTCATTGATCGCTTACTCGGCAACTTGTATGAAGCAGGATTTCTACTTTCCCCTTAGCGCTTCATTGATCGTGTACTCTTGAGTGTAGCTCGGGCTGAGAATGACGCAGCCATGGGAAAATTGACAGTTAAGCCTATCTAGTGACAGCCCATCATAGGCTAGCTGGGTGAGCTTGCAACTTCTACCATGTCGGAGTTTGATTTTCCCCATAGGGTTTCATTGATCGTGTACTCTTGAGTGTAGCTCGGGCTGAGAAGGTCGCAGCCATGGGAAAGTTGACAGTTAAGCCTATCTAGTGACAACCCATCATAGGCTAGCTGGGTGATCTTGCAACTTGTATCATGCCCGAGTTTGATTTTCACCATAGGGTTTCATTGATCGCTTACTCGGCAACTTGTATGAAGCAGGATTTCTACTTTCCCCTTAGCGCTTCATTGATCGTGTACTCTTGAGTGTAGCTCGGGCTGAGAATGACGCAGCCATGGGAAAGTTGACAGTTAAGCCTATCTAGTGACAGCCCATCATAGGCTAGCTGGGTGAGCTTGCAACTTCTACCATGTCGGAGTTTGATTTTCCCCATAGGGTTTCATTGATCGTGTACTCTTGAGTGTAGCTCGGGCTGAGAAGGTCGCAGCCATGGGAAAGTTGACAGTTAAGCCTATCTAGTGACAACCCATCATAGGCTAGCTGGGTGATCTTGCAACTTGTATCATGCCGGAGTTTGATTTTCACCATAGGGTTTCATTGATCGCTTACTCGGCAACTTGTATCAAGCAGGATTTCTACTTTCCCCTTAGCGCTTCATTGATCGTGTACTCTTGAGTGTAGATCGGGCTGAGAATGACGCAGCCATGGGAAAGTTGACAGTTAAGCCTATCTAGTGACAGCCCATCATAGGCTAGCTGGGTGATCTTGCAACTTGTACCATGTCGGAGTTTGATTTTCCCCATAGGGTTTCATTGATCGTGTACTCTTGAGTGTAGCTCGGGCTGAGAAGGTAGCAGCCATGTGAAAGTTGACAGTTAAGCCTATCTAGTGACAACCCATCATAGGCTAGCTGGGTGATCTTGCAACTTGTATCATGCCGGAGTTTGATTTTCACCATAGGGTTTCATTGATTGCTTACTCGGCAACTTGTATGAAGCAGGATTTCTTCTTTCCCCTTAGCGCTTCATTGATCGTGTACTCTTGAGTGTAGCTCGGGCTGAGAATGACGCAGCCATGGGAAAGTTGACAGTTAAGCCTATCTAGTGACAGCCCATCATAGGCTAGCTGGGTGAGCTTGCAACTTCTACCATGTCGGAGTTTGATTTTCCCCATAGGGTTTCATTGATCGTGTACTCTTGAGTGTAGCTCGGGCTGAGAAGGTCGCAGCCATGGGAAAGTTGACAGTTAAGCCTATCTAGTGACAACCCATCATAGGCTAGCTGGGTGATCTTGCAACTTGTATCATGCCGGAGTTTGATTTTCACCATAGGGTTTCATTGATTGCTTACTCGGCAACTTGTATGAAGCAGGATTTCTACTTTCCCCTTAGCGCTTCATTGATCGTGTACTCTTGAGTGTAGCTCGGGCTGAGAATGACGCAGCCATGGGAAAGTTGACAGTTAAGCCTATCTAGTGACAGCCCATCATAGGCTAGCTGGGTGATCTTGCAACTTGTACCATGTCGGAGTTTGATTTTCCCCATAGGGTTTCATTGATCGTGTACTCTTGAGTGTAGCTCGAGCTGAGAAGGTCGCAGCCATGGGAAAGTTGACAGTTAAGCCTATCTAGTGACAACCCATCATAGGCTAGCTGGGTGATCTTGCAACTTGTATCATGCCGGAGTTTGATTTTCACCATAGGGTTTCATTGATCGCTTACTCGGCAACTTGTATGAAGCAGGATTTCTACTTTCCCCTTAGCGCTTCATTGATCGTGTACTCTTGAGTGTAGCTCGGGCTGAGAATGACGCAGCCATGGGAAAGTTGACAGTTAAGCCTATCTAGTGACAGCCCATCATAGGCTAGCTGGGTGAGCTTGCAACTTCTACCATGTCGGAGTTTGATTTTCCCCATAGGGTTTCATTGATCGTGTACTCTTGAGTGTAGCTCGGGCTGAGAAGGTCGCAGCCATGGGAAAGTTGACAGTTAAGCCTATCTAGTGACAACCCATCATAGGCTAGCTGGGTGATCTTGCAACTTGTATCATGCCGGAGTTTGATTTTCACCATAGGGTTTCATTGATCGCTTACTCGGCAACTTGTATGAAGCAGGATTTCTACTTTCCCCTTAGCGCTTCATTGATCGTGTACTCTTGAGTGTAGCTCGGGCTGAGAATGACGCAGCCATGGGAAAGTTGACAGTTAAGCCTATCTAGTGACAGCCCATCATAGGCTAGCTGGGTGAGCTTGCAACTTCTACCATGTCGGAGTTTGATTTTCCCCATAGGGTTTCATTGATCGTGTACTCTTGAGTGTAGCTCGGGCTGAGAAGGTCGCAGCCATGGGAAAGTTGACAGTTAAGCCTATCTAGTGACAACCCATCATAGGCTAGCTGGGTGATCTTGCAACTTGTATCATGCCGGAGTTTGATTTTCACCATAGGGTTTCATTGATCGCTTACTCGGCAACTTGTATCAAGCAGGATTTCTACTTTCCCCTTAGCGCTTCATTGATCGTGTACTCTTGAGTGTAGATCGGGCTGAGAATGACGCAGCCATGGGAAAGTTGACAGTTAAGCCTATCTAGTGACAGCCCATCATAGGCTAGCTGGGTGATCTTGCAACTTGTACCATGTCGGAGTTTGATTTTCCCCATAGGGTTTCATTGATCGTGTACTCTTGAGTGTAGCTCGGGCTGAGAAGGTCGCAGCCATGTGAAAGTTGACAGTTAAGCCTATCTAGTGACAACCCATCATAGGCTAGCTGGGTGATCTTGCAACTTGTATCATGCCGGAGTTTGATTTTCACCATAGGGTTTCATTGATCGCTTACTCGGCAACTTGTATGAAGCAGGATTTCTACTTTCCCCTTAGCGCTTCATTGTTCGTGTACTCTTGAGTGTAGCTCGGGCTGAGAATGACGCAGCCATGGGAAAGTTGACAGTTAAGCCTATCTAGTGACAGCCCATCATAGGCTAGCTGGGTGAGCTTGCAACTTCTACCATGTCGGAGTTTGATTTTCCCCATAGGGTTTCATTGATCGTGTACTCTTGAGTGTAGCTCGGGCTGAGAAGGTCGCAGCCATGGGAAAGTTGACAGTTAAGCCTATCTAGTGACAACCCATCATAGGCTAGCTGGGTGATCTAGCAACTTGTATCATGCCGGAGTTTGATTTTCACCATAGGGTTTCATTGATCGCTTACTCGGCAACTTGTATGAAGCAGGATTTCTACTTTCCCCTTAGCGCTTCATTGATCGTGTACTCTTGAGTGTAGCTCGGGCTGAGAATGACGCAGCCATGGGAAAGTTGACAGTTAAGCCTATCTAGTGACAGCCCATCATAGGCTAGCTGGGTGAGCTTGCAACTTCTACCATGTCGGAGTTTGATTTTCCCCATAGGGTTTCATTGATCGTGTACTCTTGAGTGTAGCTCGGGCTGAGAAGGTCGCAGCCATGGGAAAGTTGACAGTTAAGCCTATCTAGTGACAACCCATCATAGGCTAGCTGGGTGATCTTGCAACTTGTATCATGCCGGAGTTTGATTTTCACCATAGGGTTTCATTGATCGCTTACTCGGCAACTTGTATCAAGCAGGATTTCTACTTTCCCCTTAGCGCTTCATTGATCGTGTACTCTTGAGTGTAGATCGGGCTGAGAATGACGCAGCCATGGGAAAGTTGACAGTTAAGCCTATCTAGTGACAGCCCATCATAGGCTAGCTGGGTGATCTTGCAACTTGTACCATGTCGGAGTTTGATTTTCCCCATAGGGTTTCATTGATCGTGTACTCTTGAGTGTAGCTCGGGCTGAGAAGGTCGCAGCCATGGGAAAGTTGACAGTTAAGCCTATCTAGTGACAACCCATCATAGGCTAGCTGGGTGATCTTGCAACTTGTATCATGCCGGAGTTTGATTTTCACCATAGGGTTTCATTGATCGCTTACTCGGCAACTTGTATCAAGCAGGATTTCTACTTTCCCCTTAGCGCTTCATTGATCGTGTACTCTTGAGTGTAGATCGGGCTGAGAATGACGCAGCCATGGGAAAGTTGACAGTTAAGCCTATCTAGTGACAGCCCATCATAGGCTAGCTGGGTGATCTTGCAACTTGTACCATGTCGGAGTTTGATTTTCCCCATAGGGTTTCATTGATCGTGTACTCTTGAGTGTAGCTCGGGCTGAGAAGGTCGCAGCCATGTGAAAGTTGACAGTTAAGCCTATCTAGTGACAACCCATCATAGGCTAGCTGGGTGATCTTGCAACTTGTATCATGCCGGAGTTTGATTTTCACCATAGGGTTTCATTGACTGCTTACTCGGCAACTTGTATGAAGCAGGATTTCTACTTTCCCCTTAGCGCTTCATTGATCGTGTACTCTTGAGTGTAGCTCGGGCTGAGAATGACGCAGCCATGGGAAAGTTGACAGTTAAGCCTATCTAGTGACAGCCCATCATAGGCTAGCTGGGTGAGCTTGCAACTTCTACCATGTCGGAGTTTGATTTTCCCCATAGGGTTTCATTGATCGTGTACTCTTGAGTGTAGCTCGGGCTGAGAAGGTCGCAGCCATGGGAAAGTTGACAGTTAAGCCTATCTAGTGACAACCCATCATAGGCTAGCTGGGTGATCTTGCAACTTGTATCATGCCGGAGTTTGATTTTCACCATAGGGTTTCATTGATCGCTTACTCGGCAACTTGTATGAAGCAGGATTTCTGCTTTCCCCTTAGCGCTTCATTGATCGTGTACTCTTGAGTGTAGCTCGGGCTGAGAATGACGCAGCCATGGGAAAGTTGACAGTTAAGCCTATCTAGTGACAGCCCATCATAGGCTAGCTGGGTGAGCTTGCAACTTCTACCATGTCGGAGTTTGATTTTCCCCATAGGGTTTCATTGATCGTGTACTCTTGAGTGTAGCTCGGGCTGAGAAGGTCGCAGCCATGGGAAAGTTGACAGTTAAGCCTATCTAGTGACAACCCATCATAGGCTAGCTGGGTGATCTTGCAACTTGTATCATGCCGGAGTTTGATTTTCACCATAGGGTTTCATTGATTGCTTACTCGGCAACTTGTATGAAGCAGGATTTCTACTTTCCCCTTAGCGCTTCATTGATCGTGTACTCTTGAGTGTAGATCGGGCTGAGAATGACGCAGCCATGGGAAAGTTGACAGTTAAGCCTATCTAGTGACAGCCCATCATAGGCTAGCTGGGTGAGCTTGCAACTTCTACCATGTCGGAGTTTGATTTTCCCCATAGGGTTTCATTGATCGTGTACTCTTGAGTGTAGCTCGAGCTGAGAAGGTCGCAGCCATGGGAAAGTTGACAGTTAAGCCTATCTAGTGACAACCCATCATAGGCTAGCTGGGTGATCTTGCAACTTGTATCATGCCGGAGTTTGATTTTCACCATAGGGTTTCATTGATCGCTTACTCGGCAACTTGTATGAAGCAGGATTTCTACTTTCCCCTTAGCGCTTCATTGATCGTGTACTCTTGAGTGTAGCTCGGGCTGAGAATGACGCAGCCATGGGAAAATTGACAGTTAAGCCTATCTAGTGACAGCCCATCATAGGCTAGCTGGGTGAGCTTGCAACTTCTACCATGTCGGAGTTTGATTTTCCCCATAGGGTTTCATTGATCGTGTACTCTTGAGTGTAGCTCGGGCTGAGAAGGTCGCAGCCATGGGAAAGTTGACAGTTAAGCCTATCTAGTGACAACCCATCATAGGCTAGCTGGGTGATCTTGCAACTTGTATCATGCCCGAGTTTGATTTTCACCATAGGGTTTCATTGATCGCTTACTCGGCAACTTGTATGAAGCAGGATTTCTACTTTCCCCTTAGCGCTTCATTGATCGTGTACTCTTGAGTGTAGCTCGGGCTGAGAATGACGCAGCCATGGGAAAGTTGACAGTTAAGCCTATCTAGTGACAGCCCATCATAGGCTAGCTGGGTGAGCTTGCAACTTCTACCATGTCGGAGTTTGATTTTCCCCATAGGGTTTCATTGATCGTGTACTCTTGAGTGTAGCTCGGGCTGAGAAGGTCGCAGCCATGGGAAAGTTGACAGTTAAGCCTATCTAGTGACAACCCATCATAGGCTAGCTGGGTGATCTTGCAACTTGTATCATGCCGGAGTTTGATTTTCACCATAGGGTTTCATTGATCGCTTACTCGGCAACTTGTATCAAGCAGGATTTCTACTTTCCCCTTAGCGCTTCATTGATCGTGTACTCTTGAGTGTAGATCGGGCTGAGAATGACGCAGCCATGGGAAAGTTGACAGTTAAGCCTATCTAGTGACAGCCCATCATAGGCTAGCTGGGTGATCTTGCAACTTGTACCATGTCGGAGTTTGATTTTCCCCATAGGGTTTCATTGATCGTGTACTCTTGAGTGTAGCTCGGGCTGAGAAGGTAGCAGCCATGTGAAAGTTGACAGTTAAGCCTATCTAGTGACAACCCATCATAGGCTAGCTGGGTGATCTTGCAACTTGTATCATGCCGGAGTTTGATTTTCACCATAGGGTTTCATTGATTGCTTACTCGGCAACTTGTATGAAGCAGGATTTCTTCTTTCCCCTTAGCGCTTCATTGATCGTGTACTCTTGAGTGTAGCTCGGGCTGAGAATGACGCAGCCATGGGAAAGTTGACAGTTAAGCCTATCTAGTGACAGCCCATCATAGGCTAGCTGGGTGAGCTTGCAACTTCTACCATGTCGGAGTTTGATTTTCCCCATAGGGTTTCATTGATCGTGTACTCTTGAGTGTAGCTCGGGCTGAGAAGGTCGCAGCCATGGGAAAGTTGACAGTTAAGCCTATCTAGTGACAACCCATCATAGGCTAGCTGGGTGATCTTGCAACTTGTATCATGCCGGAGTTTGATTTTCACCATAGGGTTTCATTGATTGCTTACTCGGCAACTTGTATGAAGCAGGATTTCTACTTTCCCCTTAGCGCTTCATTGATCGTGTACTCTTGAGTGTAGCTCGGGCTGAGAATGACGCAGCCATGGGAAAGTTGACAGTTAAGCCTATCTAGTGACAGCCCATCATAGGCTAGCTGGGTGATCTTGCAACTTGTACCATGTCGGAGTTTGATTTTCCCCATAGGGTTTCATTGATCGTGTACTCTTGAGTGTAGCTCGAGCTGAGAAGGTCGCAGCCATGGGAAAGTTGACAGTTAAGCCTATCTAGTGACAACCCATCATAGGCTAGCTGGGTGATCTTGCAACTTGTATCATGCCGGAGTTTGATTTTCACCATAGGGTTTCATTGATCGCTTACTCGGCAACTTGTATGAAGCAGGATTTCTACTTTCCCCTTAGCGCTTCATTGATCGTGTACTCTTGAGTGTAGCTCGGGCTGAGAATGACGCAGCCATGGGAAAGTTGACAGTTAAGCCTATCTAGTGACAGCCCATCATAGGCTAGCTGGGTGAGCTTGCAACTTCTACCATGTCGGAGTTTGATTTTCCCCATAGGGTTTCATTGATCGTGTACTCTTGAGTGTAGCTCGGGCTGAGAAGGTCGCAGCCATGGGAAAGTTGACAGTTAAGCCTATCTAGTGACAACCCATCATAGGCTAGCTGGGTGATCTTGCAACTTGTATCATGCCGGAGTTTGATTTTCACCATAGGGTTTCATTGATCGCTTACTCGGCAACTTGTATGAAGCAGGATTTCTACTTTCCCCTTAGCGCTTCATTGATCGTGTACTCTTGAGTGTAGCTCGGGCTGAGAATGACGCAGCCATGGGAAAGTTGACAGTTAAGCCTATCTAGTGACAGCCCATCATAGGCTAGCTGGGTGAGCTTGCAACTTCTACCATGTCGGAGTTTGATTTTCCCCATAGGGTTTCATTGATCGTGTACTCTTGAGTGTAGCTCGGGCTGAGAAGGTCGCAGCCATGGGAAAGTTGACAGTTAAGCCTATCTAGTGACAACCCATCATAGGCTAGCTGGGTGATCTTGCAACTTGTATCATGCCGGAGTTTGATTTTCACCATAGGGTTTCATTGATCGCTTACTCGGCAACTTGTATCAAGCAGGATTTCTACTTTCCCCTTAGCGCTTCATTGATCGTGTACTCTTGAGTGTAGATCGGGCTGAGAATGACGCAGCCATGGGAAAGTTGACAGTTAAGCCTATCTAGTGACAGCCCATCATAGGCTAGCTGGGTGATCTTGCAACTTGTACCATGTCGGAGTTTGATTTTCCCCATAGGGTTTCATTGATCGTGTACTCTTGAGTGTAGCTCGGGCTGAGAAGGTCGCAGCCATGTGAAAGTTGACAGTTAAGCCTATCTAGTGACAACCCATCATAGGCTAGCTGGGTGATCTTGCAACTTGTATCATGCCGGAGTTTGATTTTCACCATAGGGTTTCATTGATCGCTTACTCGGCAACTTGTATGAAGCAGGATTTCTACTTTCCCCTTAGCGCTTCATTGTTCGTGTACTCTTGAGTGTAGCTCGGGCTGAGAATGACGCAGCCATGGGAAAGTTGACAGTTAAGCCTATCTAGTGACAGCCCATCATAGGCTAGCTGGGTGAGCTTGCAACTTCTACCATGTCGGAGTTTGATTTTCCCCATAGGGTTTCATTGATCGTGTACTCTTGAGTGTAGCTCGGGCTGAGAAGGTCGCAGCCATGGGAAAGTTGACAGTTAAGCCTATCTAGTGACAACCCATCATAGGCTAGCTGGGTGATCTAGCAACTTGTATCATGCCGGAGTTTGATTTTCACCATAGGGTTTCATTGATCGCTTACTCGGCAACTTGTATGAAGCAGGATTTCTACTTTCCCCTTAGCGCTTCATTGATCGTGTACTCTTGAGTGTAGCTCGGGCTGAGAATGACGCAGCCATGGGAAAGTTGACAGTTAAGCCTATCTAGTGACAGCCCATCATAGGCTAGCTGGGTGAGCTTGCAACTTCTACCATGTCGGAGTTTGATTTTCCCCATAGGGTTTCATTGATCGTGTACTCTTGAGTGTAGCTCGGGCTGAGAAGGTCGCAGCCATGGGAAAGTTGACAGTTAAGCCTATCTAGTGACAACCCATCATAGGCTAGCTGGGTGATCTTGCAACTTGTATCATGCCGGAGTTTGATTTTCACCATAGGGTTTCATTGATCGCTTACTCGGCAACTTGTATGAAGCAGGATTTCTACTTTCCCCTTAGCGCTTCATTGATCGTGTACTCTTGAGTGTAGCTCGGGCTGAGAATGACGCAGCCATGGGAAAGTTGACAGTTAAGCCTATCTAGTGACAGCCCATCATAGGCTAGCTGGGTGAGCTTGCAACTTCTACCATGTCGGAGTTTGATTTTCCCCATAGGGTTTCATTGATCGTGTACTCTTGAGTGTAGCTCGGGCTGAGAAGGTCGCAGCCATGGGAAAGTTGACAGTTAAGCCTATCTAGTGACAACCCATCATAGGCTAGCTGGGTGATCTTGCAACTTGTATCATGCCGGAGTTTGATTTTCACCATAGGGTTTCATTGATCGCTTACTCGGCAACTTGTATCAAGCAGGATTTCTACTTTCCCCTTAGCGCTTCATTGATCGTGTACTCTTGAGTGTAGATCGGGCTGAGAATGACGCAGCCATGGGAAAGTTGACAGTTAAGCCTATCTAGTGACAGCCCATCATAGGCTAGCTGGGTGAGCTTGCAACTTCTACCATGTCGGAGTTTGATTTTCCCCATAGGGTTTCATTGATCGTGTACTCTTGAGTGTAGCTCGGGCTGAGAAGGTCGCAGCCATGGGAAAGTTGACAGTTAAGCCTATCTAGTGACAACCCATCATAGGCTAGCTGGGTGATCTAGCAACTTGTATCATGCCGGAGTTTGATTTTCACCATAGGGTTTCATTGATCGCTTACTCGGCAACTTGTATGAAGCAGGATTTCTACTTTCCCCTTAGCGCTTCATTGATCGTGTACTCTTGAGTGTAGCTCGGGCTGAGAATGACGCAGCCATGGGAAAGTTGACAGTTAAGCCTATCTAGTGACAGCCCATCATAGGCTAGCTGGGTGAGCTTGCAACTTCTACCATGTCGGAGTTTGATTTTCCCCATAGGGTTTCATTGATCGTGTACTCTTGAGTGTAGCTCGGGCTGAGAAGGTCGCAGCCATGGGAAAGTTGACAGTTAAGCCTATCTAGTGACAACCCATCATAGGCTAGCTGGGTGATCTTGCAACTTGTATCATGCCGGAGTTTGATTTTCACCATAGGGTTTCATTGATCGCTTACTCGGCAACTTGTATCAAGCAGGATTTCTACTTTCCCCTTAGCGCTTCATTGATCGTGTACTCTTGAGTGTAGATCGGGCTGAGAATGACGCAGCCATGGGAAAGTTGACAGTTAAGCCTATCTAGTGACAGCCCATCATAGGCTAGCTGGGTGATCTTGCAACTTGTACCATGTCGGAGTTTGATTTTCCCCATAGGGTTTCATTGATCGTGTACTCTTGAGTGTAGCTCGGGCTGAGAAGGTAGCAGCCATGTGAAAGTTGACAGTTAAGCCTATCTAGTGACAGCCCATCATAGGCTAGCTGGGTGATCTTGCAACTTGTATCATGCTGGAGTTTGATTTTCACCATAGGGTTTCATTGATTGCTTACTCGGCAACTTTTATGAAGCAGGATTTCTACTTTCCCCTTAGCGCTTCATTGATCGTGTACTCTTGAGTGTAGCTCGGGCTGAGAATGACGCAGCCATGGGAAAGTTGACAGTTAAGCCTATCTAGTGACAGCCCATCATAGGCTAGCTGGGTGAGCTTGCAACTTCTACCATGTCGGAGTTTGATTTTCCCCATAGGGTTTCATTGATCGTGTACTCTTGAGTGTAGCTCGGGCTGAGAAGGTCGCAGCCTTGGGAAAGTTGACAGTTAAGCCTATCTAGTGACAACCCATCATAGGCTAGCTGGGTGATCTTGCAACTTGTATCATGCCGGAGTTTGATTTTCACCATAGGGTTTCATTGATCGCTTACTCGGCAACTTGTATGAAGCAGGATTTCTGCTTTCCCCTTAGCGCTTCATTGATCGTGTACTCTTGAGTGTAGCTCGGGCTGAGAATGACGCAGCCATGGGAAAGTTGACAGTTAAGCCTATCTAGTGACAGCCCATCATAGGCTAGCTGGGTGAGCTTGCAACTTCTACCATGTCGGAGTTTGATTTTCCCCATAGGGTTTCATTGATCGTGTACTCTTGAGTGTAGCTCGGGCTGAGAAGGTCGCAGCCATGGGAAAGTTGACAGTTAAGCCTATCTAGTGACAACCCATCATAGGCTAGCTGGGTGATCTTGCAACTTGTATCATGCCGGAGTTTGATTTTCACCATAGGGTTTCATTGATTGCTTACTCGGCAACTTGTATGAAGCAGGATTTCTACTTTCCCCTTAGCGCTTCATTGATCGTGTACTCTTGAGTGTAGATCGGGCTGAGAATGACGCAGCCATGGGAAAGTTGACAGTTAAGCCTATCTAGTGACAGCCCATCATAGGCTAGCTGGGTGAGCTTGCAACTTCTACCATGTCGGAGTTTGATTTTCCCCATAGGGTTTCATTGATCGTGTACTCTTGAGTGTAGCTCGAGCTGAGAAGGTCGCAGCCATGGGAAAGTTGACAGTTAAGCCTATCTAGTGACAACCCATCATAGGCTAGCTGGGTGATCTTGCAACTTGTATCATGCCGGAGTTTGATTTTCACCATAGGGTTTCATTGATCGCTTACTCGGCAACTTGTATGAAGCAGGATTTCTACTTTCCCCTTAGCGCTTCATTGATCGTGTACTCTTGAGTGTAGCTCGGGCTGAGAATGACGCAGCCATGGGAAAATTGACAGTTAAGCCTATCTAGTGACAGCCCATCATAGGCTAGCTGGGTGAGCTTGCAACTTCTACCATGTCGGAGTTTGATTTTCCCCATAGGGTTTCATTGATCGTGTACTCTTGAGTGTAGCTCGGGCTGAGAAGGTCGCAGCCATGGGAAAGTTGACAGTTAAGCCTATCTAGTGACAACCCATCATAGGCTAGCTGGGTGATCTTGCAACTTGTATCATGCCCGAGTTTGATTTTCACCATAGGGTTTCATTGATCGCTTACTCGGCAACTTGTATGAAGCAGGATTTCTACTTTCCCCTTAGCGCTTCATTGATCGTGTACTCTTGAGTGTAGCTCGGGCTGAGAATGACGCAGCCATGGGAAAGTTGACAGTTAAGCCTATCTAGTGACAGCCCATCATAGGCTAGCTGGGTGAGCTTGCAACTTCTACCATGTCGGAGTTTGATTTTCCCCATAGGGTTTCATTGATCGTGTACTCTTGAGTGTAGCTCGGGCTGAGAAGGTCGCAGCCATGGGAAAGTTGACAGTTAAGCCTATCTAGTGACAACCCATCATAGGCTAGCTGGGTGATCTTGCAACTTGTATCATGCCGGAGTTTGATTTTCACCATAGGGTTTCATTGATCGCTTACTCGGCAACTTGTATCAAGCAGGATTTCTACTTTCCCCTTAGCGCTTCATTGATCGTGTACTCTTGAGTGTAGATCGGGCTGAGAATGACGCAGCCATGGGAAAGTTGACAGTTAAGCCTATCTAGTGACAGCCCATCATAGGCTAGCTGGGTGATCTTGCAACTTGTACCATGTCGGAGTTTGATTTTCCCCATAGGGTTTCATTGATCGTGTACTCTTGAGTGTAGCTCGGGCTGAGAAGGTAGCAGCCATGTGAAAGTTGACAGTTAAGCCTATCTAGTGACAACCCATCATAGGCTAGCTGGGTGATCTTGCAACTTGTATCATGCCGGAGTTTGATTTTCACCATAGGGTTTCATTGATTGCTTACTCGGCAACTTGTATGAAGCAGGATTTCTTCTTTCCCCTTAGCGCTTCATTGATCGTGTACTCTTGAGTGTAGCTCGGGCTGAGAATGACGCAGCCATGGGAAAGTTGACAGTTAAGCCTATCTAGTGACAGCCCATCATAGGCTAGCTGGGTGAGCTTGCAACTTCTACCATGTCGGAGTTTGATTTTCCCCATAGGGTTTCATTGATCGTGTACTCTTGAGTGTAGCTCGGGCTGAGAAGGTCGCAGCCATGGGAAAGTTGACAGTTAAGCCTATCTAGTGACAACCCATCATAGGCTAGCTGGGTGATCTTGCAACTTGTATCATGCCGGAGTTTGATTTTCACCATAGGGTTTCATTGATTGCTTACTCGGCAACTTGTATGAAGCAGGATTTCTACTTTCCCCTTAGCGCTTCATTGATCGTGTACTCTTGAGTGTAGCTCGGGCTGAGAATGACGCAGCCATGGGAAACTTGACAGTTAAGCCTATCTAGTGACAGCCCATCATAGGCTAGCTGGGTGATCTTGCAACTTGTACCATGTCGGAGTTTGATTTTCCCCATAGGGTTTCATTGATCGTGTACTCTTGAGTGTAGCTCGAGCTGAGAAGGTCGCAGCCATGGGAAAGTTGACAGTTAAGCCTATCTAGTGACAACCCATCATAGGCTAGCTGGGTGATCTTGCAACTTGTATCATGCCGGAGTTTGATTTTCACCATAGGGTTTCATTGATCGCTTACTCGGCAACTTGTATCAAGCAGGATTTCTACTTTCCCCTTAGCGCTTCATTGATCGTGTACTCTTGAGTGTAGATCGGGCTGAGAATGACGCAGCCATGGGAAAGTTGACAGTTAAGCCTATCTAGTGACAGCCCATCATAGGCTAGCTGGGTGATCCTGCAACTTGTACCATGTCGGAGTTTGATTTTCCCCATAGGGTTTCATTGATCGTGTACTCTTGAGTGTAGCTCGGGCTGAGAAGGTCGCAGCCATGTGAAAGTTGACAGTTAAGCCTATCTAGTGACAACCCATCATAGGCTAGCTGGGTGATCTTGCAACTTGTATCATGCCGGAGTTTGATTTTCACCATAGGGTTTCATTGATCGCTTACTCGGCAACTTGTATGAAGCAGGATTTCTACTTTCCCCTTAGCGCTTCATTGTTCGTGTACTCTTGAGTGTAGCTCGGGCTGAGAATGACGCAGCCATGGGAAAGTTGACAGTTAAGCCTATCTAGTGACAGCCCATCATAGGCTAGCTGGGTGAGCTTGCAACTTCTACCATGTCGGAGTTTGATTTTCCCCATAGGGTTTCATTGATCGTGTACTCTTGAGTGTAGCTCGGGCTGAGAAGGTCGCAGCCATGGGAAAGTTGACAGTTAAGCCTATCTAGTGACAACCCATCATAGGCTAGCTGGGTGATCTAGCAACTTGTATCATGCCGGAGTTTGATTTTCACCATAGGGTTTCATTGATCGCTTACTCGGCAACTTGTATGAAGCAGGATTTCTACTTTCCCCTTAGCGCTTCATTGATCGTGTACTCTTGAGTGTAGCTCGGGCTGAGAATGACGCAGCCATGGGAAAGTTGACAGTTAAGCCTATCTAGTGACAGCCCATCATAGGCTAGCTGGGTGAGCTTGCAACTTCTACCATGTCGGAGTTTGATTTTCCCCATAGGGTTTCATTGATCGTGTACTCTTGAGTGTAGCTCGGGCTGAGAAGGTCGCAGCCATGGGAAAGTTGACAGTTAAGCCTATCTAGTGACAACCCATCATAGGCTAGCTGGGTGATCTTGCAACTTGTATCATGCCGGAGTTTGATTTTCACCATAGGGTTTCATTGATCGCTTACTCGGCAACTTGTATGAAGCAGGATTTCTACTTTCCCCTTAGCGCTTCATTGATCGTGTACTCTTGAGTGTAGCTCGGGCTGAGAATGACGCAGCCATGGGAAAGTTGACAGTTAAGCCTATCTAGTGACAGCCCATCATAGGCTAGCTGGGTGAGCTTGCAACTTCTACCATGTCGGAGTTTGATTTTCCCCATAGGGTTTCATTGATCGTGTACTCTTGAGTGTAGCTCGGGCTGAGAAGGTCGCAGCCATGGGAAAGTTGACAGTTAAGCCTATCTAGTGACAACCCATCATAGGCTAGCTGGGTGATCTTGCAACTTGTATCATGCCGGAGTTTGATTTTCACCATAGGGTTTCATTGATCGCTTACTCGGCAACTTGTATCAAGCAGGATTTCTACTTTCCCCTTAGCGCTTCATTGATCGTGTACTCTTGAGTGTAGATCGGGCTGAGAATGACGCAGCCATGGGAAAGTTGACAGTTAAGCCTATCTAGTGACAGCCCATCATAGGCTAGCTGGGTGAGCTTGCAACTTCTACCATGTCGGAGTTTGATTTTCCCCATAGGGTTTCATTGATCGTGTACTCTTGAGTGTAGCTCGGGCTGAGAAGGTCGCAGCCATGGGAAAGTTGACAGTTAAGCCTATCTAGTGACAACCCATCATAGGCTAGCTGGGTGATCTAGCAACTTGTATCATGCCGGAGTTTGATTTTCACCATAGGGTTTCATTGATCGCTTACTCGGCAACTTGTATGAAGCAGGATTTCTACTTTCCCCTTAGCGCTTCATTGATCGTGTACTCTTGAGTGTAGCTCGGGCTGAGAATGACGCAGCCATGGGAAAGTTGACAGTTAAGCCTATCTAGTGACAGCCCATCATAGGCTAGCTGGGTGAGCTTGCAACTTCTACCATGTCGGAGTTTGATTTTCCCCATAGGGTTTCATTGATCGTGTACTCTTGAGTGTAGCTCGGGCTGAGAAGGTCGCAGCCATGGGAAAGTTGACAGTTAAGCCTATCTAGTGACAACCCATCATAGGCTAGCTGGGTGATCTTGCAACTTGTATCATGCCGGAGTTTGATTTTCACCATAGGGTTTCATTGATCGCTTACTCGGCAACTTGTATCAAGCAGGATTTCTACTTTCCCCTTAGCGCTTCATTGATCGTGTACTCTTGAGTGTAGATCGGGCTGAGAATGACGCAGCCATGGGAAAGTTGACAGTTAAGCCTATCTAGTGACAGCCCATCATAGGCTAGCTGGGTGATCTTGCAACTTGTACCATGTCGGAGTTTGATTTTCCCCATAGGGTTTCATTGATCGTGTACTCTTGAGTGTAGCTCGGGCTGAGAAGGTAGCAGCCATGTGAAAGTTGACAGTTAAGCCTATCTAGTGACAGCCCATCATAGGCTAGCTGGGTGATCTTGCAACTTGTATCATGCTGGAGTTTGATTTTCACCATAGGGTTTCATTGATTGCTTACTCGGCAACTTTTATGAAGCAGGATTTCTACTTTCCCCTTAGCGCTTCATTGATCGTGTACTCTTGAGTGTAGCTCGGGCTGAGAATGACGCAGCCATGGGAAAGTTGACAGTTAAGCCTATCTAGTGACAGCCCATCATAGGCTAGCTGGGTGAGCTTGCAACTTCTACCATGTCGGAGTTTGATTTTCCCCATAGGGTTTCATTGATCGTGTACTCTTGAGTGTAGCTCGGGCTGAGAAGGTCGCAGCCTTGGGAAAGTTGACAGTTAAGCCTATCTAGTGACAACCCATCATAGGCTAGCTGGGTGATCTTGCAACTTGTATCATGCCGGAGTTTGATTTTCACCATAGGGTTTCATTGATCGCTTACTCGGCAACTTGTATGAAGCAGGATTTCTACTTTCCCCTTAGCGCTTCATTGATCGTGTACTCTTGAGTGTAGCTCGGGCTGAGAATGACGCAGCCATGGGAAAGTTGACAGTTAAGCCTATCTAGTGACAGCCCATCATAGGCTAGCTGGGTGAGCTTGCAACTTCTACCATGTCGGAGTTTGATTTTCCCCATAGGGTTTCATTGATCGTGTACTCTTGAGTGTAACTCGGGCTGAGAAGGTCGCAGCCATGGGAAAGTTGACAGTTAAGCCTATCTAGTGACAGCCCATCATAGGCTAGCTGGGTGATCTTGCAACTTGTACCATGTCGGAGTTTGATTTTCCCCATAGGGTTTCATTGATCGTGTACTCTTGAGTGTAGCTCGGGCTGAGAAGGTCGCAGCCATGGGAAAGTTGACAGTTAAGCCTATCTAGTGACAGCCCATCATAGGCTAGCTGGGTGAGCTTGCAACTTGTACCATGTCGGAGTTTGATTTTCCCCATAGGGTTTCATTGATCGTGTACTCTTGAGTGTAGCACGGGCTGAGAAGGTCGCAGCCATGGGAAAGTTGACAGTTAAGCCTATCTAGTGACAACCCATCATAGGCTAGCTGGGTGATCTTGCAACTTGTATCATGCCGGAGTTTGATTTTCACCATAGGGTTTCATTGATCGCTTACTCGGCAACTTGTATCAAGCAGGATTTCTACTTTCCCCTTAGCGCTTCATTGATCGTGTACTATTGAGTGTAGATCGGGCTGAGAAGGTCGCAGCCATGGGAAAGTTGACAGTTAAGCCTATCTAGTGACAACCCATCATAGGCTAGCTGGGTGATCTTGCAACTTGTATCATGCCGGAGTTTGATTTTCACCATAGGGTTTCATTGATCGCTTACTCGGCAACTTGTATCAAGCAGGATTTCTACTTTCCCCTTAGCGCTTCATTGATCGTGTACTCTTGAGTGTAGATCGGGCTGAGAATGACGCAGCCATGGGAAAGTTAACAGTTAAGCCTATCTAGTGACAGCCCATCATAGGCTAGCTGGGTGAGCTTGCAACTTGTACCATGTCGGAGTTTGATTTTCCCCATAGGTTTTCATTGATCGTGTACTCTTGAGTGTAGCTCGGGCTGAGAAGGTCGCAGCCATGGGAAAGTTGACAGTTAAGCCTATCTAGTGACAACCCATCATAGGCTAGCTGGGTGATCTTGCAACTTGTATCATGCCGGAGTTTGATTTTCACCATAGGGTTTCATTGATCGCTTACTCGGCAACTTGTATGAAGCAGGATTTCTACTTTCCCCTTAGCGCTTCATTGATCGTGTACTCTTGAGTGTAGCTCGGGCTGAGAATGACGCAGCCATGGGAAAGTTGACAGTTAAGCCTATCTAGTGACAGCCCATCATAGGCTAGTTGGGTGAGCTTGCAACTTCTACCATGTCGGAGTTTGATTTTGCCATAGGGTTTCATTGATCGTGTACTCTTGAGTGTAACTCGGGCTGAGAAGGTCGCAGCCATGGGAAAGTTGACAGTTAAGCCTATCTAGTGACAGCCCATCATAGGCTAGCTGGGTGAGCTTGCAACTTCTACCATGTCGGAGTTTGATTTTCCCCATAGGGTTTCATTGATCGTGTACTCTTGAGTGTAACTCGGGCTGAGAAGGTCGCAGCCATGGGAAAGTTGACAGTTAAGCCTATCTAGTGACAGCCCATCATAGGCTAGCTGGGTGAGCTTGCAGCTTGTACCATGTCGGAGTTTGATTTTCCCCATAGGGTTTCGTTGATCGTGTACTCTTGAGTGTAGCACGGGCTGAGAAGGTCGCAGCCATGGGAAAGTTGACAGTTAAGCCTATCTAGTGACAACCCATCATAGGCTAGCTGGGTGATCTTGCAACTTGTATCATGCCGGAGTTTGATTTTCACCATAGGGTTTCATTGATCGCTTACTCGGCAACTTGTATCAAGTAGGATTTCTACTTTCCCCTTAGCGCTTCATTGATCGTGTACTATTGAGTGTAGATCGGGCTGAGAATGACGCAGCCATGGGAAAGTTGACAGTTAAGCCTATCTAGTGACAGCCCATCATAGGCTAGCTGGGTGATCTTGCAACTTGTACCATGTCGGAGTTTGATTTTCCCCATAGGGTTTCATTGATCGTGTACTCTTGAGTGTAGCTCGGGCTGAGAAGGTCGCAGCCATGGGAAAGTTGACAGTTAAGCCTATCTAGTGACAGCCCATCATAGGCTAGCTGGGTGAGCTTGCAACTTGTACCATGTCGGAGTTTGATTTTCCCCATAGGTTTTCATTGATCGTGTACTCTTGAGTGTAGCTCGGGCTGAGAAGGTCGCAGCCATGGGAAAGTTGACAGTTAAGCCTATCTAGTGACAACCCATCATAGACTAGCTGGGTGATCTTGCAACTTGTATCATGCCGGAGTTTGATTTTCACCATAGGGTTTCATTGATCGCTTACTCGGCAACTTGTATGAAGCAGGATTTCTACTTTCCCCTTAGCGCTTCATTGATCGTGTACTCTTGAGTGTAGCTCGGGCTGAGAATGACGCAGCCATGGGAAAGTTGACAGTTAAGCCTATCTAGTGACAGCCCATCATAGGCTAGCTGGGTGAGCTTGCAACTTGTACCATGTCGGAGTTTGATTTTCCCCATAGGGTTTCATTGATCGTGTACTCTTGAGTGTAGCTCGGGCTGAGAAGGTCGCAGCCATGGGAAAGTTGACAGTTAAGCCTATCTAGTGACAACCCATCATAGGCTAGCTGGGTGATCTTGCAACTTGTATCATGCCGGAGATTGATTTTCACCATAGGGTTTCATTGATCGCTTACCCGGCAACTTGTATCAAGCAGGATTTCTACTTTCCCCTTAGCGCTTCATTGATCGTGTACTCTTGAGTGTAGATCGGGCTGAGAATGACGCAGCCATGGGAAAGTTGACAGTTAAGCCTATCTAGTGACAGCCCATCATAGGCTAGCTGGGTGAGCTTGCAACTTCTACAATGTCGGAGTTTGATTTTCCCCATAGGGTTTCATTGATCGTGTACTCTTGAGTGTAGCTCGGGCTGAGAAGGTCGCAGCCATGGGAAAGTTGACAGTTAAGCCTATCTAGTGACAACCCATCATAGGCTAGCTGGGTGATCTTGCAACTTGTATCATGCCGGAGTTTGATTTTCACCATAGGGTTTCATTGATCGCTTACTCGGCAACTTGTATCAAGCAGGATTTCTACTTTCCCCTTAGCGCTTCATTGATCGTGTACTCTTGAGTGTAGATCGGGCTGAGAATGACGCAGCCATGGGAAAGTTGACAGTTAAGCCTATCTAGTGACAGCCCATCATAGACTAGCTGGGTGATCTTGCAACTTGTACCATGTCGGAGTTTGATTTTCCCCATAGGGTTTCATTGATCGTGTACTCTTGAGTGTAGCTCGGGCTGAGAAGGTCGCAGCCATGTGAAAGTTGACAGTTAAGCCTATCTAGTGACAACCCATCATAGGCTAGCTGGGTGATCTTGCAACTTGTATCATGCCGGAGTTTGATTTTCACCATAGGGTTTCATTGACTGCTTACTCGGCAACTTGTATGAAGCAGGATTTCTACTTTCCCCTTAGCGCTTCATTGATCGTGTACTCTTGAGTGTAGCTCGGGCTGAGAATGACGCAGCCATGGGAAAGTTGACAGTTAAGCCTATCTAGTGACAGCCCATCATAGGCTAGCTGGGTGAGCTTGCAACTTCTACCATGTCGGAGTTTGATTTTCCCCATAGGGTTTCATTGATCGTGTACTCTTGAGTGTAGCTCGGGCTGAGAAGGTCGCAGCCATGGGAAAGTTGACAGTTAAGCCTATCTAGTGACAACCCATCATAGGCTAGCTGGGTGATCTTGCAACTTGTATCATGCCGGAGTTTGATTTTCACCATAGGGTTTCATTGATCGCTTACTCGGCAACTTGTATGAAGCAGGATTTCTGCTTTCCCCTTAGCGCTTCATTGATCGTGTACTCTTGAGTGTAGCTCGGGCTGAGAATGACGCAGCCATGGGAAAGTTGACAGTTAAGCCTATCTAGTGACAGCCCATCATAGGCTAGCTGGGTGAGCTTGCAACTTCTACCATGTCGGAGTTTGATTTTCCCCATAGGGTTTCATTGATCGTGTACTCTTGAGTGTAGCTCGGGCTGAGAAGGTCGCAGCCATGGGAAAGTTGACAGTTAAGCCTATCTAGTGACAACCCATCATAGGCTAGCTGGGTGATCTTGCAACTTGTATCATGCCGGAGTTTGATTTTCACCATAGGGTTTCATTGATCGCTTACTCGGCAACTTGTATGAAGCAGGATTTCTACTTTCCCCTTAGCGCTTCATTGATCGTGTACTCTTGAGTGTAGCTCGGGCTGAGAATGACGCAGCCATGGGAAAGTTGACAGTTAAGCCTATCTAGTGACAGCCCATCATAGGCTAGCTGGGTGAGCTTGCAACTTCTACCATGTCGGAGTTTGATTTTCCCCATAGGGTTTCATTGATCGTGTACTCTTGAGTGTAGCTCGAGCTGAGAAGGTCGCAGCCATGGGAAAGTTGACAGTTAAGCCTATCTAGTGACAACCCATCATAGGCTAGCTGGGTGATCTTGCAACTTGTATCATGCCGGAGTTTGATTTTCACCATAGGGTTTCATTGATCGCTTACTCGGCAACTTGTATGAGGCAGGATTTCTACTTTCCCCTTAGCGCTTCATTGATCGTGTACTCTTGAGTGTAGCTCGGGCTGAGAATGACGCAGCCATGGGAAAGTTGACAGTTAAGCCTATCTAGTGACAGCCCATCATAGGCTAGCTGGGTGATCTTGCAACTTGTACCATGTCGGAGTTTGATTTTCCCCATAGGGTTTCATTGATCGTGTACTCTTGAGTGTAGCTCGGGCTGAGAAGGTCGCAGCCATGTGAAAGTTGACAGTTAAGCCTATCTAGTGACAACCCATCATAGGCTAGCTGGGTGATCTTGCAACTTGTATCATGCCCGAGTTTGATTTTCACCATAGGGTTTCATTGATCGCTTACTCGGCAACTTGTATGAAGCAGGATTTCTACTTTCCCCTTAGCGCTTCATTGATCGTGTACTCTTGAGTGTAGCTCGGGCTGAGAATGACGCAGCCATGGGAAAGTTGACAGTTAAGCCTATCTAGTGACAGCCCATCATAGGCTAGCTGGGTGAGCTTGCAACTTCTACCATGTCGGAGTTTGATTTTCCCCATAGGGTTTCATTGATCGTGTACTCTTGAGTGTAGCTCGGGCTGAGAAGGTCGCAGCCATGGGAAAGTTGACAGTTAAGCCTATCTAGTGACAACCCATCATAGGCTAGCTGGGTGATCTTGCAACTTGTATCATGCCGGAGTTTGATTTTCACCATAGGGTTTCATTGATCGCTTACTCGGCAACTTGTATCAAGCAGGATTTCTACTTTCCCCTTAGCGCTTCATTGATCGTGTACTCTTGAGTGTAGCTCGGGCTGAGAATGACGCAGCCATGGGAAAGTTGACAGTTAAGCCTATCTAGTGACAGCCCATCATAGGCTAGCTGGGTGAGCTTGCAACTTCTACCATGTCGGAGTTTGATTTTCCCCATAGGGTTTCATTGATCGTGTACTCTTGAGTGTAGCTCGGGCTGAGAAGGTAGCAGCCATGGGAAAGTTGACAGTTAAGCCTATCTAGTGACAACCCATCATAGGCTAGCTGGGTGATCTTGCAACTTGTATCATGCCGGAGTTTGATTTTCACCATAGGGTTTCATTGATTGCTTACTCGGCAACTTGTATGAAGCAGGATTTCTTCTTTCCCCTTAGCGCTTCATTGATCGTGTACTCTTGAGTGTAGCTCGGGCTGAGAATGACGCAGCCATGGGAAAGTTGACAGTTAAGCCTATCTAGTGACAGCCCATCATAGACTAGCTGGGTGATCTTGCAACTTGTACCATGTCGGAGTTTGATTTTCCCCATAGGGTTTCATTGATCGTGTACTCTTGAGTGTAGCTCGGGCTGAGAAGGTCGCAGCCATGTGAAAGTTGACAGTTAAGCCTATCTAGTGACAACCCATCATAGGCTAGCTGGGTGATCTTGCAACTTGTATCATGCCGGAGTTTGATTTTCACCATAGGGTTTCATTGACTGCTTACTCGGCAACTTGTATGAAGCAGGATTTCTACTTTCCCCTTAGCGCTTCATTGATCGTGTACTCTTGAGTGTAGCTCGGGCTGAGAATGACGCAGCCATGGGAAAGTTGACAGTTAAGCCTATCTAGTGACAGCCCATCATAGGCTAGCTGGGTGAGCTTGCAACTTGTACCATGTCGGAGTTTGATTTTCCCCATAGGGTTTCATTGATCGTGTACTCTTGAGTGTAGCTCGGGCTGAGAAGGTCGCAGCCATGGGAAAGTTGACAGTTAAGCCTATCTAGTGACAACCCATCATAGGCTAGCTGGGTGATCTTGCAACTTGTATCATGCCGGAGATTGATTTTCACCATAGGGTTTCATTGATCGCTTACCCGGCAACTTGTATCAAGCAGGATTTCTACTTTCCCCTTAGCGCTTCATTGATCGTGTACTCTTGAGTGTAGATCGGGCTGAGAATGACGCAGCCATGGGAAAGTTGACAGTTAAGCCTATCTAGTGACAGCCCATCATAGGCTAGCTGGGTGAGCTTGCAACTTCTACCATGTCGGAGTTTGATTTTCCCCATAGGGTTTCATTGATCGTGTACTCTTGAGTGTAGCTCGGGCTGAGAAGGTCGCAGCCATGGGAAAGTTGACAGTTAAGCCTATCTAGTGACAACCCATCATAGGCTAGCTGGGTGATCTTGCAACTTGTATCATGCCGGAGTTTGATTTTCACCATAGGGTTTCATTGATCGCTTACTCGGCAACTTGTATCAAGCAGGATTTCTACTTTCCCCTTAGCGCTTCATTGATCGTGTACTCTTGAGTGTAGATCGGGCTGAGAATGACGCAGCCATGGGAAAGTTGACAGTTAAGCCTATCTAGTGACAGCCCATCATAGGCTAGCTGGGTGATCTTGCAACTTGTACCATGTCGGAGTTTGATTTTCCCCATAGGGTTTCATTGATCGTGTACTCTTGAGTGTAGCTCGGGCTGAGAAGGTCGCAGCCATGTGAAAGTTGACAGTTAAGCCTATCTAGTGACAACCCATCATAGGCTAGCTGGGTGATCTTGCAACTTGTATCATGCCGGAGTTTGATTTTCACCATAGGGTTTCATTGACTGCTTACTCGGCAACTTGTATGAAGCAGGATTTCTACTTTCCCCTTAGCGCTTCATTGATCGTGTACTCTTGAGTGTAGCTCGGGCTGAGAATGACGCAGCCATGGGAAAGTTGACAGTTAAGCCTATCTAGTGACAGCCCATCATAGGCTAGCTGGGTGAGCTTGCAACTTCTACCATGTCGGAGTTTGATTTTCCCCATAGGGTTTCATTGATCGTGTACTCTTGAGTGTAGCTCGGGCTGAGAAGGTCGCAGCCATGGGAAAGTTGACAGTTAAGCCTATCTAGTGACAACCCATCATAGGCTAGCTGGGTGATCTTGCAACTTGTATCATGCCGGAGTTTGATTTTCACCATAGGGTTTCATTGATCGCTTACTCGGCAACTTGTATGAAGCAGGATTTCTGCTTTCCCCTTAGCGCTTCATTGATCGTGTACTCTTGAGTGTAGCTCGGGCTGAGAATGACGCAGCCATGGGAAAGTTGACAGTTAAGCCTATCTAGTGACAGCCCATCATAGGCTAGCTGGGTGAGCTTGCAACTTCTACCATGTCGGAGTTTGATTTTCCCCATAGGGTTTCATTGATCGTGTACTCTTGAGTGTAGCTCGGGCTGAGAAGGTCGCAGCCATGGGAAAGTTGACAGTTAAGCCTATCTAGTGACAACCCATCATAGGCTAGCTGGGTGATCTTGCAACTTGTATCATGCCGGAGTTTGATTTTCACCATAGGGTTTCATTGATCGCTTACTCGGCAACTTGTATGAAGCAGGATTTCTACTTTCCCCTTAGCGCTTCATTGATCGTGTACTCTTGAGTGTAGATCGGGCTGAGAATGACGCAGCCATGGGAAAGTTGACAGTTAAGCCTATCTAGTGACAGCCCATCATAGGCTAGCTGGGTGAGCTTGCAACTTCTACCATGTCGGAGTTTGATTTTCCCCATAGGGTTTCATTGATCGTGTACTCTTGAGTGTAGCTCGAGCTGAGAAGGTCGCAGCCATGGGAAAGTTGACAGTTAAGCCTATCTAGTGACAACCCATCATAGGCTAGCTGGGTGATCTTGCAACTTGTATCATGCCGGAGTTTGATTTTCACCATAGGGTTTCATTGATCGCTTACTCGGCAACTTGTATGAGGCAGGATTTCTACTTTCCCCTTAGCGCTTCATTGATCGTGTACTCTTGAGTGTAGCTCGGGCTGAGAATGACGCAGCCATGGGAAAGTTGACAGTTAAGCCTATCTAGTGACAGCCCATCATAGGCTAGCTGGGTGAGCTTGCAACTTCTACCATGTCGGAGTTTGATTTTCCCCATAGGGTTTCATTGATCGTGTACTCTTGAGTGTAGCTCGGGCTGAGAAGGTCGCAGCCATGGGAAAGTTGACAGTTAAGCCTATCTAGTGACAACCCATCATAGGCTAGCTGGGTGATCTTGCAACTTGTATCATGCCCGAGTTTGATTTTCACCATAGGGTTTCATTGATCGCTTACTCGGCAACTTGTATGAAGCAGGATTTCTACTTTCCCCTTAGCGCTTCATTGATCGTGTACTCTTGAGTGTAGCTCGGGCTGAGAATGACGCAGCCATGGGAAAGTTGACAGTTAAGCCTATCTAGTGACAGCCCATCATAGGCTAGCTGGGTGAGCTTGCAACTTCTACCATGTCGGAGTTTGATTTTCCCCATAGGGTTTCATTGATCGTGTACTCTTGAGTGTAGCTCGGGCTGAGAAGGTCGCAGCCATGGGAAAGTTGACAGTTAAGCCTATCTAGTGACAACCCATCATAGGCTAGCTGGGTGATCTTGCAACTTGTATCATGCCGGAGTTTGATTTTCACCATAGGGTTTCATTGATCGCTTACTCGGCAACTTGTATCAAGCAGGATTTCTACTTTCCCCTTAGCGCTTCATTGATCGTGTACTCTTGAGTGTAGATCGGGCTGAGAATGACGCAGCCATGGGAAAGTTGACAGTTAAGCCTATCTAGTGACAGCCCATCATAGGCTAGCTGGGTGATCTTGCAACTTGTACCATGTCGGAGTTTGATTTTCCCCATAGGGTTTCATTGATCGTGTACTCTTGAGTGTAGCTCGGGCTGAGAAGGTAGCAGCCATGTGAAAGTTGACAGTTAAGCCTATCTAGTGACAACCCATCATAGGCTAGCTGGGTGATCTTGCAACTTGTATCATGCCGGAGTTTGATTTTCACCATAGGGTTTCATTGATTGCTTACTCGGCAACTTGTATGAAGCAGGATTTCTTCTTTCCCCTTAGCGCTTCATTGATCGTGTACTCTTGAGTGTAGCTCGGGCTGAGAATGACGCAGCCATGGGAAAGTTGACAGTTAAGCCTATCTAGTGACAGCCCATCATAGGCTAGCTGGGTGAGCTTGCAACTTCTACCATGTCGGAGTTTGATTTTCCCCATAGGGTTTCATTGATCGTGTACTCTTGAGTGTAGCTCGGGCTGAGAAGGTCGCAGCCATGGGAAAGTTGACAGTTAAGCCTATCTAGTGACAACCCATCATAGGCTAGCTGGGTGATCTTGCAACTTGTATCATGCCGGAGTTTGATTTTCACCATAGGGTTTCATTGATTGCTTACTCGGCAACTTGTATGAAGCAGGATTTCTACTTTCCCCTTAGCGCTTCATTGATCGTGTACTCTTGAGTGTAGCTCGGGCTGAGAATGACGCAGCCATGGGAAAGTTGACAGTTAAGCCTATCTAGTGACAGCCCATCATAGGCTAGCTGGGTGATCTTGCAACTTGTACCATGTCGGAGTTTGATTTTCCCCATAGGGTTTCATTGATCGTGTACTCTTGAGTGTAGCTCGAGCTGAGAAGGTCGCAGCCATGGGAAAGTTGACAGTTAAGCCTATCTAGTGACAACCCATCATAGGCTAGCTGGGTGATCTTGCAACTTGTATCATGCCGGAGTTTGATTTTCACCATAGGGTTTCATTGATCGCTTACTCGGCAACTTGTATGAAGCAGGATTTCTACTTTCCCCTTAGCGCTTCATTGATCGTGTACTCTTGAGTGTAGCTCGGGCTGAGAATGACGCAGCCATGGGAAAGTTGACAGTTAAGCCTATCTAGTGACAGCCCATCATAGGCTAGCTGGGTGAGCTTGCAACTTCTACCATGTCGGAGTTTGATTTTCCCCATAGGGTTTCATTGATCGTGTACTCTTGAGTGTAGCTCGGGCTGAGAAGGTCGCAGCCATGGGAAAGTTGACAGTTAAGCCTATCTAGTGACAACCCATCATAGGCTAGCTGGGTGATCTTGCAACTTGTATCATGCCGGAGTTTGATTTTCACCATAGGGTTTCATTGATCGCTTACTCGGCAACTTGTATGAAGCAGGATTTCTACTTTCCCCTTAGCGCTTCATTGATCGTGTACTCTTGAGTGTAGCTCGGGCTGAGAATGACGCAGCCATGGGAAAGTTGACAGTTAAGCCTATCTAGTGACAGCCCATCATAGGCTAGCTGGGTGAGCTTGCAACTTCTACCATGTCGGAGTTTGATTTTCCCCATAGGGTTTCATTGATCGTGTACTCTTGAGTGTAGCTCGGGCTGAGAAGGTCGCAGCCATGGGAAAGTTGACAGTTAAGCCTATCTAGTGACAACCCATCATAGGCTAGCTGGGTGATCTTGCAACTTGTATCATGCCGGAGTTTGATTTTCACCATAGGGTTTCATTGATCGCTTACTCGGCAACTTGTATCAAGCAGGATTTCTACTTTCCCCTTAGCGCTTCATTGATCGTGTACTCTTGAGTGTAGATCGGGCTGAGAATGACGCAGCCATGGGAAAGTTGACAGTTAAGCCTATCTAGTGACAGCCCATCATAGGCTAGCTGGGTGATCTTGCAACTTGTACCATGTCGGAGTTTGATTTTCCCCATAGGGTTTCATTGATCGTGTACTCTTGAGTGTAGCTCGGGCTGAGAAGGTCGCAGCCATGTGAAAGTTGACAGTTAAGCCTATCTAGTGACAACCCATCATAGGCTAGCTGGGTGATCTTGCAACTTGTATCATGCCGGAGTTTGATTTTCACCATAGGGTTTCATTGATCGCTTACTCGGCAACTTGTATGAAGCAGGATTTCTACTTTCCCCTTAGCGCTTCATTGTTCGTGTACTCTTGAGTGTAGCTCGGGCTGAGAATGACGCAGCCATGGGAAAGTTGACAGTTAAGCCTATCTAGTGACAGCCCATCATAGGCTAGCTGGGTGAGCTTGCAACTTCTACCATGTCGGAGTTTGATTTTCCCCATAGGGTTTCATTGATCGTGTACTCTTGAGTGTAGCTCGGGCTGAGAAGGTCGCAGCCATGGGAAAGTTGACAGTTAAGCCTATCTAGTGACAACCCATCATAGGCTAGCTGGGTGATCTAGCAACTTGTATCATGCCGGAGTTTGATTTTCACCATAGGGTTTCATTGATCGCTTACTCGGCAACTTGTATGAAGCAGGATTTCTACTTTCCCCTTAGCGCTTCATTGATCGTGTACTCTTGAGTGTAGCTCGGGCTGAGAATGACGCAGCCATGGGAAAGTTGACAGTTAAGCCTATCTAGTGACAGCCCATCATAGGCTAGCTGGGTGAGCTTGCAACTTCTACCATGTCGGAGTTTGATTTTCCCCATAGGGTTTCATTGATCGTGTACTCTTGAGTGTAGCTCGGGCTGAGAAGGTCGCAGCCATGGGAAAGTTGACAGTTAAGCCTATCTAGTGACAACCCATCATAGGCTAGCTGGGTGATCTTGCAACTTGTATCATGCCCGAGTTTGATTTTCACCATAGGGTTTCATTGATCGCTTACTCGGCAACTTGTATGAAGCAGGATTTCTACTTTCCCCTTAGCGCTTCATTGATCGTGTACTCTTGAGTGTAGCTCGGGCTGAGAATGACGCAGCCATGGGAAAGTTGACAGTTAAGCCTATCTAGTGACAGCCCATCATAGGCTAGCTGGGTGAGCTTGCAACTTCTACCATGTCGGAGTTTGATTTTCCCCATAGGGTTTCATTGATCGTGTACTCTTGAGTGTAGCTCGGGCTGAGAAGGTCGCAGCCATGGGAAAGTTGACAGTTAAGCCTATCTAGTGACAACCCATCATAGGCTAGCTGGGTGATCTTGCAACTTGTATCATGCCGGAGTTTGATTTTCACCATAGGGTTTCATTGATCGCTTACTCGGCAACTTGTATCAAGCAGGATTTCTACTTTCCCCTTAGCGCTTCATTGATCGTGTACTCTTGAGTGTAGATCGGGCTGAGAATGACGCAGCCATGGGAAAGTTGACAGTTAAGCCTATCTAGTGACAGCCCATCATAGGCTAGCTGGGTGATCTTGCAACTTGTACCATGTCGGAGTTTGATTTTCCCCATAGGGTTTCATTGATCGTGTACTCTTGAGTGTAGCTCGGGCTGAGAAGGTAGCAGCCATGTGAAAGTTGACAGTTAAGCCTATCTAGTGACAACCCATCATAGGCTAGCTGGGTGATCTTGCAACTTGTATCATGCCGGAGTTTGATTTTCACCATAGGGTTTCATTGATTGCTTACTCGGCAACTTGTATGAAGCAGGATTTCTTCTTTCCCCTTAGCGCTTCATTGATCGTGTACTCTTGAGTGTAGCTCGGGCTGAGAATGACGCAGCCATGGGAAAGTTGACAGTTAAGCCTATCTAGTGACAGCCCATCATAGGCTAGCTGGGTGAGCTTGCAACTTCTACCATGTCGGAGTTTGATTTTCCCCATAGGGTTTCATTGATCGTGTACTCTTGAGTGTAGCTCGGGCTGAGAAGGTCGCAGCCATGGGAAAGTTGACAGTTAAGCCTATCTAGTGACAACCCATCATAGGCTAGCTGGGTGATCTTGCAACTTGTATCATGCCGGAGTTTGATTTTCACCATAGGGTTTCATTGATTGCTTACTCGGCAACTTGTATGAAGCAGGATTTCTACTTTCCCCTTAGCGCTTCATTGATCGTGTACTCTTGAGTGTAGCTCGGGCTGAGAATGACGCAGCCATGGGAAAGTTGACAGTTAAGCCTATCTAGTGACAGCCCATCATAGGCTAGCTGGGTGATCTTGCAACTTGTACCATGTCGGAGTTTGATTTTCCCCATAGGGTTTCATTGATCGTGTACTCTTGAGTGTAGCTCGAGCTGAGAAGGTCGCAGCCATGGGAAAGTTGACAGTTAAGCCTATCTAGTGACAACCCATCATAGGCTAGCTGGGTGATCTTGCAACTTGTATCATGCCGGAGTTTGATTTTCACCATAGGGTTTCATTGATCGCTTACTCGGCAACTTGTATGAAGCAGGATTTCTACTTTCCCCTTAGCGCTTCATTGATCGTGTACTCTTGAGTGTAGCTCGGGCTGAGAATGACGCAGCCATGGGAAAGTTGACAGTTAAGCCTATCTAGTGACAGCCCATCATAGGCTAGCTGGGTGAGCTTGCAACTTCTACCATGTCGGAGTTTGATTTTCCCCATAGGGTTTCATTGATCGTGTACTCTTGAGTGTAGCTCGGGCTGAGAAGGTCGCAGCCATGGGAAAGTTGACAGTTAAGCCTATCTAGTGACAACCCATCATAGGCTAGCTGGGTGATCTTGCAACTTGTATCATGCCGGAGTTTGATTTTCACCATAGGGTTTTCATTGATCGCTTACTCGGCAACTTGTATGAAAGCAGGATTTCTACTTTCCCCCTTAGCGCTTCATTGATCGTGTACTCTTGAGTGTAGCTCGGGCTGAGAATGACGCAGCCATGGGAAAGTTGACAGTTAAGCCTATCTAGTGACAGCCCATCATAGGCTAGCTGGGTGAGCTTGCAACTTCTACCATGTCGGAGTTTGATTTTCCCCATAGGGTTTCATTGATCGTGTACTCTTGAGTGTAGCTCGGGCTGAGAAGGTCGCAGCCATGGGAAAGTTGACAGTTAAGCCTATCTAGTGACAACCCATCATAGGCTAGCTGGGTGATCTTGCAACTTGTATCATGCCGGAGTTTGATTTTCACCATAGGGTTTCATTGATCGCTTACTCGGCAACTTGTATCAAGCAGGATTTCTACTTTCCCCTTAGCGCTTCATTGATCGTGTACTCTTGAGTGTAGATCGGGCTGAGAATGACGCAGCCATGGAAAGTTGACAGTTAAGCCTATCTAGTGACAGCCCATCATAGGCTAGCTGGGTGATCTTGCAACTTGTACCATGTCGGAGTTTGATTTTCCCCATAGGAGTTTCATTGATCGTGTACTCTTGAGTGTAGCTCGGGCTGAGAAGGTCGCAGCCATGTGAAAGTTGACAGTTAAGCCTATCTAGTGACAACCCATCATAGCTAGCTGGGTGATCTTGCAACTTGTATCATGCCGGAGTTTGATTTTCACCATAGGGTTTCATTGATCGCTTACTCGGCAACTTGTATGAAAGCAGGATTTCTACTTTCCCCTTAGCGCTTCATTGTTCGTGTACTCTTGAGTGTAGCTCGGGCTGAGAATGACGCAGCCATGGGAAAGTTGACAGTTAAGCCTATCTAGTGACAGCCCATCATAGGCTAGCTGGGTGAGCTTGCAACTTCTACCATGTCGGAGTTTGATTTTCCCCATAGGGTTTCATTGATCGTGTACTCTTGAGTGTAGCTCGGGCTGAGAAGGTCGCAGCCATGGGAAAGGTTGACAGTTAAGCCTATCTAGTGACAACCCATCATAGGCTAGCTGGGTGATCTAGCAACTTGTATCATGCCGGAGTTTGATTTTCACCATAGGGTTTCATTGATCGCTTACTCGGCAACTTGTATGACAGCAGGATTTCTACTTCTCCCCTTAGCGCTTCATTGATCGTGTACTCTTGAGTGTAGCTCGGGCTGAGAATGACGCAGCCATGGGAAAGTTGACAGTTAAAGCCTATCTAGTTGACAGCCCATCATAGGCTAGCTGGGTGAGCTTGCAACTTCTACCCATGTCGGAGTTTGATTTTCCCCATAGGGTTTCATTGATCGTGTACTCTTGAGTGTAGCTCGGGCTGAGAAGGTCGCAGCCATGGGAAAGTTGGACAGTTAAGCCTATCTAGTTGACAACCCATCATAGGCTAGCTGGGTGATCTTGCAACTTGTATCATGCCGGAGTTTGATTTTCACCATAGGGTTTCATTGATCGCTTACTCGGCAACTTGTATCAAGCAGGATTTCTACTTTCCCCTTAGCGCTTCATTGATCGTGTACTCTTGAGTGTAGATCGGGCTGAGAATGACGCAGCCATGGGAAAGTTGACAGTTAAGCCTATCTAGTGACAGCCCATCATAGGCTAGCTGGGTGATCTTGCAAACTTGTACCATGTCGGAGTTTGATTTTCCCCATAGGGTTTCATTGATCGTGTACTCTTGAGTGTAGCTCGGGCTGAGAAGGTCGCAGCCATGTGAAAGTTGACAGTTAAGCCTATCTAGTGACAACCCATCATAGGCTAGCTGGGTGATCTTGCAACTTGTATCATGCCGGAGTTTGATTTTCACCATAGGGGTTTCATTGACTGCTTACTCGGCAACTTGTATGAAGCAGGATTTCTACTTTCCCCTTAGCGCTTCATTGATCGTGTACTCTTGAGTGTAGCTCGGGCTGAGAATGACGCAGCCATGGGAAAGTTGACAGTTAAGCCCTATCTAGTGACAGCCCATCATAGGCTAGCTGGGTGAGCTTGCAACTTGTACCATGTCGGAGTTTGATTTTCCCCCATAGGGTTTCATTGATCGTGTACTCTTGAGTGTAGCTCGGGCTGAGAAGGTCGCAGCCATGGGAAAGTTGACAGTTAAGCCTATCTAGTGACAACCCATCATAGGCTAGA